>NC_142946.1:37652077-37857077 GCF_046866305.1 Octopus bimaculoides
CCTTCTTTCGTTCATTCGTTGGTTAATTCGTTCACTCGTACGAACCGAACGAACGAACGTACGTACGTATATTCGTTCGTTCGTTCATTCGTTCTGTCGTTCGTACGTACGTTCGTTGAATCTTTATTTCGTTCGTTCGTTCTTTCGTAATTACTTACGTACGTACCTTCGTTCGTTCGTTTGTTCATTTGTTCGTTCGGTCGCTCGTTCGTTCGTTCTGTCGTTCATTCGGCCGTTCGTTCGTTCGTTCGTTCGTTCGTTCGTTCTTCCGTTCATTCGTTCGTTCGATTGTTCGTTTGTTGTTTCGTACGTACGTACGTACGTTCGTTCTTTCGTTTGGTCGTTCATTCGTACGTATGTACGTAAGTACGTACCTACGTAGTTTCGTTCATACGTTATTTTGTTCCTTCCTCCATTTTGTTCGTTCGTTCGTTCGTAGGTACGTATGTAAGTACATAGCTACGAACGTACATACGTACGTTCGGTCGATCGTTCGTTTCTTCTTTCGTTCCTTCGTACGTACGTTCGGTCGTTCGTTCGATTGTTCGTTTGTTCGATTGTTCGTTCGTTCCTTCATACGTTCGTTCGTTTGTTCGCTCGTTCGTTCGTTCCTTCATTCCTACGTTCGTTCGTTCGTTCGATCATTCGTTTGTTCTTTCGTACTTACGTACGTACGTTCGTTCTTTCGTTTAGTCGTTCATTCGTACGTATGTACGCACGTACATACCTACCTACGTTCGTTCGTACGTAATTTTGTTCCTTCCCTCATTTTGCTCGTTCGTTCGTTCGTAGGTACGTATGTACGTACGTACGTTCGTTCGTTCGTTCGTTTCTTTTTTCGTTCCTTCGTACGTACGTTCGGTCGTTCGTTCCTTCGTACGTTCGTTCGTTCGTTCCTTCATTTGTACGTTCGTACGCACTTACGTTCGTTCGTTCGTTCATTCGTTCGTACGCACGTTCGTTCTTTCGTTCGTTCGTTGGTTAATTCGTTCACTCGTACGAACCGAACGAACGAACGAACGAACGTACGTACGTACGTTCGTTCGTTCATTCGTTCTGTCGTTCGTACGTACGTATGTACGTACGTTCGTTGAATCTTTATTTCGCTCGTTCGTTCTTTCGTACTTACGTACGTACGTACCTTCGTTCGTTCGTTTGTTCATTTGTTCGTTCGTTCGCTCGATCGTTCGTTCGATCTTACGTTCGTTCTGTCGTTCATTCGACCGTTCGTTCGTTCGTTCGTTCTTCCATTCGTTCGTTCGTTCGATCGTTCGTTTGTTCTTTCGTACGTACGTACGTACGTTCGTTCTTTTGTTTGGTCGTTCATTCGTACGTATGTACGTACGTACGTACCTACCTAAGTTCGTTCGTACGTAATTTTGTTCGTTCCTTCATTTTGTTCGTTCCTTCATTTTGTTCGTTCGTTCGTTCGTAGATACGTACGTACATACGTACGTTCTGGTGATCGTTCGTTTCTCCTTTCGTTCCTTCGTACGTACGTTCGTTCGTTCATTCGTTCCTTGCTTCATTCCTACGTTCGTTCGTTCGATCGTTCATTCGTTCTTACGTACGTACGTTCGTTCTTTCGTTCGTTCGTTGGTTAATTCGTTCACTCGTACGAACCGAACGAATGAATGTACGTACGTTCGTTCGTTCGTTCATTCGTTGTGTCGGTCGTACGTACGTATGTACGTACGTCCGTTGAATCTTTATTTCGTTCGTTCGTTCGTATGTACGTATGTACGTACGTACGTTCGGTCGTTCGTTTGTTTCTTCTTTCGTTCTTTCGTACGTACGTTCGGTCGTTCGTTCCTTCGTACGTTCGTTCGTTCATTCGTACGTTCGTACGCACTTACGTTGGTTCGTCCGTACATTCGTTCGTACGTACGTTCGTTCTTTCGTTCGTTCGTTGGTTAATTCATTCACTCGTACGAACCGAACGAGTATACGTACGAACGTTCGTTCGTTCGTTCATTCGTTCTGTCGTTCGTACGTACGTACCTTCGTTCGTTCATTTGTTCATTTGTTCGTTCGTTCGCTCGTTCGTTCGTTCGTTCTGTCGTTCATTCGGCCGTTCGTTCGTTCGTTCGTTCGTTCGCTCGTTCTTCCGTTCGTTCGTTCGATCGTTTGTTCGTTTGTTATATTCGTTCTTTCGTTTGGTCGTTCATTCGTACGTATGTACGTAAGTACGTACCTACATACGTTCGTTCGTACCTTATTTTGTTCCTTCCTCCATTTTGTTCGTTCGTTCGTTCGTAGGTACGTAAGTACGTACGTACCTACGAACGTACATACGTACGCTCGGTCGATCGTTCGTTTCTTCTTTCGTTCCTTCGTATGTACGTTCGGTCGTTCGTTCGATTGTTCGTTCGTTCCTTCATACGTTCGTTCGTTCGTTCGTTCGTTCCTTCATTCCTACGTTCGTTCGATCGATCGTTCATTCGTTCTTACGTACGTACGTTCGTTCTTTCGTTCGTTCGTAGGTACGTATGTATGTACGTACGTTCGGTCGTTCGTTCGTTCCTTCTTTCGTTCCTTCGTACGTACGTTCGGTCGTTCGTTCCTTCGTACGTTCGTTCGTACGTTCCTTCATTTGTACGTTCGTACGCACTTACGTTCGTTCGTTCATTCGTTCGTACATACGTTCGTTCTTTCGTTCGTTCGTTGGTTAATTCGTTCACTCGTACGAACCGAACGAATGAATGTACGTACGTACGTTCGTTCGTTCGTTCATTCGTTCTGTCGTTCGTACGTACGTATGTACGTACGTTCGTTGAATCTTTATTTCGTTCGTTCGTTCTTTCGTACTTTCTTACGTACGTACCTTCGTTCGATCGTTTGTTCATTTGTTCGTTCGTTCGCTCGTTCGTTCGTACTTTCGTACGTACGTTCGTTCTTTCGTTTGGTCCTACATTCGTACGTACGTACCGACGTACGTTCGTTCGTACGTACCTTCGTGCGTAAGTTCGTTCCTTCCTTCATTTTGTTCGTTCGTTCGTTCGTTCGTAGGTACGTACGTACGTACGTTCTTACCTACGTACGTATATACGTACGTTCAGTCGTTCGGTCGTACGGACCTACGTTCGGACGTATGTTCCTTCGTTCGCTCGTACGTAGGTACGTACGTCCGTTCGTTCGTTCGTTCGTTCTGACGTACGTACGTACGTTCGTTCGTTCGTTCATTCGATCGTACGTACTCACGTACGCATTTACGTACTTTCGTTCGTACGTTCGTTCATTTGTTCGTTCTTTCCTTCGAACGTACATACGTTCATTCGTTCGTTGGTTATTCTGATCGTTTGTACGTCGGTTCCATCGCTCATTCGTACGTACGTACGTTCGTTCATTCGTTCTTTCGATCGTTGGTTGGTTAATTCGTTCACTCGTACGAACGGAACGAACGAATGTACGTAAGTTCGTTCGTTCGGTAGTTCTGTCGTTCGTACGTACGTATGTACGTACGTTCGTTGAATCTTTATTTCGTTCGTTTATTCTTTCGTACTTACGTACGTACGTACCTTCGTTCGTTCATTTGTTCATTTGTTCGTTCGGTCGCTCGTTCTTTTGTTCGTTCTGTCGTTCATTCGACCGTTCGTTCGTTCGTTCGTTCGTTCGTTCTTCGGTTCGTTCCTTCGTTCTGTCTTTGGTACGTACGTATATACGTACGTTCGTTGAATCTTTATTTCGTTCGTTCGTTCTTTCGTACTTACGTACGTACGTACCTTCGTTCGTTCGTTTGTTCATTTGTTCGTTCGTTCGCTCGTTCGTTCGTTCGATCTGTCGTTCGTTTGGTCGTTCATTCGTACGTATGTACGTACGTACGTACCTACCTACGTTCGTTCGTACGTAATTTTGTTCCTTCCCTCATTTTGTTCGTTCGTTCGTTCGTAGGTACATATGTACGTACGTACGTTCGGTCGTTCGTTCGTTTCTTCTTTCGTTCCTTCGTACGTACGTTCGGTCGTTCGTTCCTTCGTACGTTCGTTCGTTCGTTCGTTCATTCGTACGTTCGTACGCACTTACGTTGGTTTGTTCGTTCATTCGTTTGTTTGTTGTTTCGTACGTACGTACGTACGTTCGTTCCTACGTTCGTACGTACGTACGTTCTTTCGTACGTACGTACGTACGTTCTTTCGTTTGGTCGTTCATTCGTACGTACGTACCTACGTACGTTCATTCGTAAGTAAGTTCGTACGTAAGTTCGTTCCTTCCTTCATTTTGTTCGTTCGTTCGTTCGCTGGTTCGTTTAAATCGTTCGTTCGTTCGTTCTGACGTATGTACGTACGTTCGTTCGTTCGTTCGTTCGATCGTACGTACTCACGTACTCATTTACTTACTTTCGTTCGTACGTTCGTTCATTTGTTCGTTCTTTCCTTCGAACGTACATACGTTCATTCGTTTGTTCGGACGTAAGTACCTTTGTTCGTTTGTTCGTTCGTTCGTTCGTTCTTCCGTTCGTTCGTTCGTTCGTTTGTTCGTTTGTTATTTCGTACGTACGTACGTAAGTACTTTCTTTCGTTTGGTCGTTCATTCGTACGTATGTACGTAAGTACGTATCTACGTACGTTCGTTCGTACGTTATTTTGTTCCTTCCTCTATTTTGTTCGTTCGTTCGTTCGTAGGTACGTAAGTACGTACGTACCTACGTAGTACATACGTACCTTCGGTCGTTCGTTCGTTTCTTCTTTCGTTCCTTCGTACGTATGTTCGTTCGTTCGTTCGATTGTTCGTTCGTTCCTTCATACGTTCGTTCGTTCGCTCGTTCGTTCCTTCATTCCTACGTTCGTTCGTTCGTACATTCATTCGTTCTTACGTACGTACGTTCGTTGGTTAATTCGTTCACTCGTACGAACCGAACGAATGAATGTACGTACGTACGTTCGTTCGATCGTTTGTTCATTTGTTCGTTCGTTCGCTCGTTCGTTCGTTCGATCTTTCGTTCGTTCTGTCGTTCATTCGACTGTTCGTTCGTTCGTTCGTTCTTTCGTTCGTTCGTTCGTTCGTTCGTTCGATCGTTCGTTTGTTCTTTCGTACGTACGTACGTTCGTTCTTTCGTTTGGTCGTTCATTCGTACGTATGTACGTACGTACGTACCTACCTACGTTCGTTCGTACGTAATTTTGTTCCTTCCCTCATTTTGTTCGTTCGTTCGTTCGTAGGTACGTATGTACGTACATACGTTCGGTCGTTCGGTCGTTGCTTCTTTCGTTCCTTCGTACGTACGTTCGGTCGTTCGTTCCTTCCTACGTTCAGTCGTTCGTTCGTACCTACGTTCGTTCGTACCTACGTACGTTCGTTCGTTCGTTCATTCGTTCTGTCGTTGGTACGTACGTACTTACGTACGTTCGTTGAATCTTTATTTCGTTCGTTCGTTCTTTCGTACTTACGTACGTACGTACCTTCGTTCGTTCGTTTGTTCATTTGTTCGTTCGTTCGCTCGTTCGTTCGTTCGATCTTTCGTTCGTTTGGTCGTTCATTCGTACGTATGTACGTACGTACCTACCTACCTACGTTCTTTCGTACGTAATTTTTTCCTTCCCTCATTTTGTTCGTTCGTTCGTTCGTAGGTACGTATGTACGTACGTACGTTCGGTCGTTCGTTCGTTTCTTCTTTCGTTCCTTCGTACGTACATTCGGTCGTTCGTTCGTTCATTCGTTCTTACGTACGTACGTTCGTTCTTTCGTTCGTTCGTTGGTTAATTCGTTCACTCGTACGAACCGAACGAACGAACGTAGCTACGTACGTTCGTTCGTTTGTTCGTTCGTTCTGTCGTTCGTACGTACGTATGTACGTACGTTCGTTGAATCTTTATTTCGTTCGTTCGTTCGTTCGTTCGTACTTACGTTCGTACGTACTTTCGTTCGTTCGTTTGTTCATTTGTTCGTTCGTTCGCTCGTTCGTTCTTTCGATCTTTCGTTCGTTCTGTCGTTCATTCGACCGTTCGTTCGTTCGTTCTTCCGTTCTTTCGTTCGTTCGTTCGATCGATCGTTTGTTCTTTCGTACGTACGTACGTACGTTCGTTCTTTCGTTTGGTCGGTCATTCGTACGTATGTACGTACGCACCTACTTACCATTGTTCGTTCGTTTGTTCGTTCGTTCTTCCGTTCGTACGCACGTACGTACCTTCGTTCCTACGTTCGTACGTACGTTCGTTCTTTCGTTTGGTCGTTCATTCGTACGTACGTACCTACGTACGTTCGTTCGTACGTAAGTTCGTACGTAAGTTCGTTCCTTCCGTCATTTTGTTCGTTCGTTCGTTCGTTCTTCCGTTCTTTCGTTCGTTCGTTCGATCGTTCGTTTGTTCTTTCGTACGTACGTACGTACGTTCGTTCTTTCGTTTCGTCGGTCATTCGTACTATGTACGTACGTACGTACCTACCTACCATTGTTCGTTCGTTCGCTCGTTCGTTCGTTTGTTCGTTTGTTCTTTCGTACGTACGTACGTACGTTCGTTCTTTCGTTTGGTCGTTCATTCGGACGTATGTACGTAAGTACGTACCTACGTAGTTTAGTTCGTACGTTATTTTGTTCCTTCCTCCATTTTGTTCGTTCGTTCGTTCGTAGGTACGTATGTACGTACGTACCTACGTACGTACATACGTACGTTCGGTCGTTCGTTCGTTTCTTCTTTCGTTCCTTCGTACGTACGTTCGGTCGTTCGTTCGATTGTTCGTTCGTTCCTTCATACGTTCGTTCGGTCGTTCCTTCATTCCTACGTTCGTTCGTTCGTTCGTTCATTCGTTCTTACGTACGTACGTTCGTTCTTTCGTTCGTTCGTTGGTTAATTCGTTCACTCGTACGAACCGAACGAACGAACGTAGCTACGTACGTTCGTTCGTTCGTTCGTTCTGTCGTTCGTACGTACGTATGTACGTACGTTCGTTGAATCTTTATTTCGTTCGTTCGTTCGTTCGTTCGTACTTACGTACGTACGTACTTTCGTTCGTTCGTTTGTTCATTTGTTCGTTCGTTCGCTCGTTCGTTCTTTCGATCTTTCGTTCGTTCTGTCGTTCATTCGACCGTTCGTTCGTTCGTTCTTCCGTTCTTTCGTTCGTTCGTTCGATCGATCGTTTGTTCTTTCGTACGTACGTACGTACGTTCGTTCTTTCGTTTGGTCGGTCATTCGTACGTATGTACGTACGCACCTACTTACCATTGTTCGTTCGTTTGTTCGTTCGTTCTTCCGTTCGTACGCACGTACGTACCTTCGTTCCTACGTTCGTACGTACGTTCGTTCTTTCGTTTGGTCGTTCATTCGTACGTACGTACCTACGTACGTTCGTTCGTACGTAAGTTCGTACGTAAGTTCGTTCCTTCCGTCATTTTGTTCGTTCGTTCGTTCGTTCTTCCGTTCTTTCGTTCGTTCGTTCGATCGTTCGTTTGTTCTTTCGTACGTACGTACGTACGTTCGTTCTTTCGTTTCGTCGGTCATTCGTACTATGTACGTACGTACGTACCTACCTACCATTGTTCGTTCGTTCGCTCGTTCGTTCGTTTGTTCGTTTGTTCTTTCGTACGTACGTACGTACGTTCGTTCTTTCGTTTGGTCGTTCATTCGGACGTATGTACGTAAGTACGTACCTACGTAGTTTAGTTCGTACGTTATTTTGTTCCTTCCTCCATTTTGTTCGTTCGTTCGTTCGTAGGTACGTATGTACGTACGTACCTACGTACGTACATACGTACGTTCGGTCGTTCGTTCGTTTCTTCTTTCGTTCCTTCGTACGTACGTTCGGTCGTTCGTTCGATTGTTCGTTCGTTCCTTCATACGTTCGTTCGGTCGTTCCTTCATTCCTACGTTCGTTCGTTCGTTCGTTCATTCGTTCTTACGTACGTACGTTCGTTCTTTCGTTCGTTCGTTGGTTAATTCGTTCACTCGTACGAACCGAACGAATGAATGTACGTACGTACGTTCGTTCGTTCGTTCATTCGTTCTGTCGTTCGTACGTACGTATGTACGGACGTTCGTTGAATCTTTATTTCGTTCGTTCGTTCTTTCGTACGTACGTACCTTCGTTCGATCGTTTGTTCATTTGTTCGTTCGTTCGCTCGTTCGTTCGTTCGATCTTTCGTTCGTTCGATCTTTCGTTCGTTCGATCTTTCGTTCGTTCTGTCGTTCATTCGACCATTTGTTCGTTCGTTCGTTCGTTTGTTCGTTTTTCTTTCGTACGTACGTACGTACATACGTTCGTTCGTTCATTCGTACGTACGTACCAACGTACGTTCGTTCGTACGTACCTTCGTACGTAAGTTCGTTCCTTCCTTCATTTTGTTCGTTCGTTCGTTCGCTCGTAGGTACGTACGTACGTACGTTGTTACCTACGTACGTATATACGTACGTTCAGTCGTTCGGTCGTACGGCCCTACGTTCGGACGTATGTTCCTTCGTTCGCTCGTACGTAGGTACGTACGTTCGTTCGTTCGTTCGTTCGTTTCGACCGTTCGTTAGTTCGTTCTGACGTACGTACGTTCGTTCGTTCGTTCGATCGTACGTACTCACGTACGTATTTACGTACTTTCGTTCGTACGTTCGTTCATTTGTTCGTTCTTTCCTTCAAACGTACATACGTTCATTCGTTTGTTCGGACGTAGGTACCTTTATTCGTTTGTTCGTTCGTTCGTTCGTTCTTTCCTTCGAACGTACGTACATTCATTCGTTTGTTCGGACGTACGTACGTTCATTCGTATGTTAGTTCATTCATTCGGTTGTTCGTTCGTTCGTTCGATCGGTCATTCGTTTGTACGTTCGTTCGTTCGTTCGATCGTTCTTCCGTTCGTTCGTTCGTTCGTTTGTTCGTTTGTTACATTCGTTCTTTCGTTTGGTCGTTCATTCGTACGTACGTACGTAAGTACGTACCTACGTACGTTCGTTCGTACGTTATTTTGTTCCTTCCTCCATTTTGTTTGTTCGTTCGTTCGTAGGTACGTATGTACGTACGTAACTACGTAGTACATACGTAGGTTCTGTCGTTCGTTCGTTTCTTCTTTCGTTCCTTCATACGTTCGTTCGTTCCTTCATTCCTACGTTCTTTCGTTCGTTCGTTCATTCGTTCTTACGTACGTACGTTCGTTCTTTCGTTCGTTCGTTGGTTAATTCGTTCACTCGTACGAACCTAACGAATGAATGTACGTACGTACTTTCGTTCGTTCCTTCCTTCGTTCTGTCATTCGTACCTACGTATGTACGTACGTTCGTTGAATCTTTATTTCGTTCGTTCGTACTTTCGTACTTACGTACGTACGTACATTCGTTCGTTCGTTTGTTCATTTGTTCATTCGTTCGCTCGTTCGTTCGATCTTTCGTTCGTTCTGTTGATCATTCGACCGTTCGTTCGTTCGATCGTTCGTTTGTTCTTTCGTACGTACATATGTTCGTTCTTTCGTTTGGTCGTTCATTCGTACGTATGTACGTACCTACGTACCTACATACGTTCGTTCGTACGTAATTTTGTTCCTTCCTTCATTTCGTTCGTTCGTTCGTAGGTACGTATGTACGTACGTACGTTCGGTCGTTCGTTCGTTCGTTCCTTCATTCGTACGTTCGTACGCACTTACGTTCGTTCGTTCATTCGTTCGTACGTACGTTCGTTCTTTCGTTCGTTCGTTGGTTAATTCGTTCACTCGTACGAAACGAACGGACGAACGTAGGCACGTACGTTCGTTCGTTCGTTCATTCGTTCTGTCGTTCTTACGTACGTATGTACGTACGTTCGTTGAATCTTTATTTCGTTCGTTCGTTCTTTCGTACTTACGTACGTACGTACCTTCGTTCGTTCGTTTGTTCATTTGTTCGTTCGGTCGCTCGATCGTTCGTTCGATCTTTCGTTCGTTCTGTCGTTCATTCGACCGTTCGATCGTTCGTTCGTACTTCCGTTCGTTCGTTCGTTCGATCGTTCGTTTGTTCTTTCGTACGTACGTTCGTTCGTTCTTTCGTTGGATCGTTCATTCGTACGTATGTACGTACGTACGTACTTACCTACGTTCGTTCGTACGTAATTTTGTTCCTTCCTTCATTTCGTTCGTTCGATCGTTCGTAGGTACGTATGTACGTACGTACCCACGTACGTACGTTCGGTCGTTCTTTCGTACGTTCGTTTGTTCGTTCCTTCATTCGTACGTACGTACTCACTTACGTTCGTTCGTTCGTTCATTCGTTCGTACTTACGTTCGTTCTTCCGTTCGTTCGTTGGTTAATTCGTTCACTCGTACGAAACGAACGAACGAACGTAGGTACGTACGTTCGTTCGTTCGTTCATTCGTTCTGTCGTTCGTACGTACGTATGTACGTACGTTCGTTGAATCTTTATTTCGTTCGTTCGTTCGTTCTTTCGTACTTACTTACGTACGTACCTTCGTTCGTTCGTTTGTTCATTTCTTCGTTCGTTCGCTCGATCGTTCGTTCGATCTTTCGTTCGTTCGTACGTAAGTTCGTACATAAGTTCGTTCCTTCCTTCATTTTGTTCGTTCATTCGTTCGTTCGTAGGTACGTACGTACGTACGTACGTACGTACGTACGTACTTACCTACGTACGTACATACGTACGTTCAGTCGTTCGGTCGTCCGTACCTACGTTCGGACGTATGTTCCTTCGTTCGCTCGTACGTTGGTACGCAGTTTCGTTCGTTCGTTTCGATCGTTCGTTCGTTTCGATCGTTCGTTCGTTTCGATCGTTCGTCGTTCGTTCTGACGTACGTACGTACGTTCGTTCGTTCGTTCGTTCGATCGTACGTACTCACGTACGCATTTACGTACTTTCGTTCGTACTTTCGTTCATTTGTTCGTTCTTTCCTTCGAACGTACATACGTTCATTCGTTTGTTCGGACGTAGTTACCTTTGATCGTTTGTTCATTCGTTCGTTCGTACTTTCCTTCGAACGTACATACATTCATTCGATTGTTCGGACGTACGTACGTTCATGCGTTTGTTATTTCATTCATTCGTTTGTTCGTTCGTTCGTTCGTTCTTTCGATCGGTCATACGTTTGTACGTACGTACGTTCTTTCGTTTGTACGTACGTACTTACGTTTGATCATTCGTTCATTCGTTCGTTGGTTATTCTGATCGTTTTTTCGATCATTCGTTCGTTCACTCGTACCTTCGTTTGTTCGTACGTACGTACGTTCGTTCGATATTTCGTGTGTACGTAAATACGTATGTAGGTACATTCGTTCTCTCGTTCGTTTGTACGTCGGTTCCATCGCTCATTCGTACGTACGTACGTTCGTCCATTCGTTCTTTCGTTCGTTGGTTGGTTAATTCGTTCACTCGTACGAACCGAACGAACGAATGGACGTACGTTAGTTCGTTCGTTCTGTCGTTCGTACGTACGTATGTACGTACCTTCGTTGAATCTTTATTTCGTTCGTTTGTTCTTTCGTACTTACGCACGTACGTACCTTCGTTCGTTCGTTTGTTCATTTGTTCGTTCGTTCGCTCGTTCGTTCGTTCGTTCTGTCGTTCATTCGACCGTTCGTTCGTTCGTTCGTTCGTTCGTTCGCTCGTTCTTCCGTTCGTTCGTTCGTTCGTTTGTTCGTTTGTTCTTTCGTGCGTACGTACGTACCTTCGTTCGTTCGTTTGTTCATTTGTT
Source organism: Octopus bimaculoides (assembly GCF_046866305.1). Classification (NCBI taxonomy): domain Eukaryota; kingdom Metazoa; phylum Mollusca; class Cephalopoda; order Octopoda; family Octopodidae; genus Octopus; species Octopus bimaculoides. The sequence goes on from NC_142946.1 coordinate 37,663,668, forward strand.
CGTTCGTTCGCTTGTTCGTTCGTTCTGTCGTTCATTCGACCGTTCGTTCGTTCGTTTGTTCGTTCATTCGTACGTATGTACGTACGTACGTACCTACGTACGTACGTACCTATGTACGTTCGTTCGTACGTTATTTTGTTCCTCCCTCCATTTTGTTCGTTCGTTCGTTCGTAGGTAGGTATATACGTACGTACCTACGTACGTACATACGTACGTTCGGTCGTTTCTTCTTTCGTTCCTTCGTACGTCCGTTCGGTCGTTCGTTCATTCGTTCGTACGTACGTACGTTCGTTCTTTCGTTCGTTCGTTGGTTAATTCGTTCACTCGTACTAACCGAACGAATGAATGTACGTACGATCTTTCGTTCGTTCATTCGTTCTGTCGTTCGTACGTACGTATGTACGTACGTTCGTTGAATCTTTATTTCGTTCGTTCGTTCTTACGTACTTACGTACGTACGTACCATCGTTCGTTCGTTTGTTCATTTGTTCGTTCGTTCGTTCGTTCGTTCGTTCGATCTTTCGTTCGTTCGTTCGTTTGTTGTTTTCCACGTACGTACGTACGTCCCTACCTACCTACCTACCTACGTTCGTTCGTACGTAATTTTCTTCCTTCCTTCATTTTGTTCGTTCGTTCGTTCGTAGTTACCTATGTACGAACGTACGTTTGGTCGTTCGTTCGTTTCTTCTTTGGTTCCTTCGTACGTACGTTCGGTCGTTCGTTCCTTCGTACGTTCGTTCGTTCATTCCTTCATTCGTACGTTCGTACGCACTTACGTTCGTTCGTTCGTTCGTTCATTCGTTCGTACGTACGTTCGTTCTTTCGTTTGGTCGTTCATTCGTACGTACTTACCTACGTACGTTCGTTCGTACGTAAGTTCGTACGTAAATTCGTACGTAAGTTCGTTCCTTCCTTCATTTCGTTCGTTCGTTCGTTCGTAGGTACTTACGTACGTACTTACCTACGTACGTACATACGTACGTTCAGTCGTTCGGTCGCACGTATCTACGTTCGGACGTATGTTCCTTCGTTCGCTCGTACGTAGGTGCGTACGTTAGTTCGTTCGTTCGTTAATTTCAATCGTTCGTTCGTTCGATCGTACGTACTCACGTACGCATTTACGTACTTTCGTTCGTACGTTCGTTCATTTGTCCGTTCTTTCCTTCGAACGTACATACGTTCATTCGTTTGTTCGGACGTAGGTACCGTTGTTCGTTTGTTCGTTCGTTCGTTCGTTCTTTCCTTCGAACGTACATACATTCATTCATTTGTTCGGACGTACGTACGTTCATTCGTTTGTTAGTTCATTCATTCGTTTGTTCGTTCGTTCGTTCGATCGGTCATTCGTTTGTACGTACGTACGTACGTACGTTCCTCCGTTTGTACGTACGTACTTACGTTTGATCATTCGTTCATTCGTTTGTTGGTTATTCTGATCGTTCTGATCATTCGTTCGTTCACTCTCTCCTTCGTTTGTTCGTACGTACGTACGTTCTTTCGATATTTCGTGTGTACGTACATACGTATGTACGTACATTCGTTCTATCGTTCGTTTGTACGTCGTTCGTTCTTCCATTCGTTCGTTCGTTTTTTGTTTCGTATGTACGTCCGTACTTACGTTCGTACGTACGTTCGTTCTTTCGTTTGGTCGTTCATTCGTACATACGTACCTACGTACGTTAGTTCGTACGTAAGTTCGGACGTAAGTTCGTTCCTTCCTTCATTTTGTTCGTTCGTTCGTAGGTGCGTACGTACGTACTTACCTACGTACGTACCTACGTACGTTCGCTCGTACGTAGGTACGTACGTTCGTTCGTTCGTTCGTTCGATCGTACGTACTCACGTACGCATTTACGCACTTTCGTTCGTACGTTCGTTCATTTGTTCGTTCTTTCCTTCGAACGTACATACGTTCACTCGTTTGTTCGGACGTAGGTACCTTTGTTCGTTTGTTCGTTCGTTCGTTCTTTCCTTCGAACGTACATACATTTATTCGTTTGTTCGCACGTACGTACGTTCTATCGTTTGTTAGTTCATTCATTCGTTTGTTCGTTCGTTCGTACGTTGTTCTTTCGTTTGTACGTACGTACTTATGTTTGATCATTCGTTCATTCGTTCGTTCTTTCGTCCTTACGTACGTACGTACCTTCGTTCGTTCGTTTGTTCATTTGTTCGGTTGTTCGCTCGATCGTTCGTTCGATCTTTCGTTTGTTCTGTCGTTCATCCGACCATTTGTTCGTTCGCTCGTTCGTTCGTTCGTTCTTCCATTCGTTTGTTCGTTTGTTGTTTCGTACGTACGTACGTACGTTCGTTCCTACGTTCGTACGTACGTTCGTACGTACGTTCGTACGTACGTTCGTACGTACGTTCGTTCTTTTGTTTGGTCGTTCATTCGTACGTACTTACCTACGTACGTTCGTTCGTACGTAAGTTCGGACGTAAGTTCGTTCCTTCCTTCATTTTGTTCGTTCGTTCGTTCGTTCGTAGGTACGTACGTACGTACTTACCTACGTACGTACATACGTACGTTCAGTCGTACGGTCGTACGTACCTACGTTCGGACGTATGTTCCTTCGTTCGCTCGTACGTAGGTACGTACGTTCGTTCGTTCTTTCGTTTCAATCGTTCGTTCGTTCGTTCTGACGTACGTACGTTCGTTCGTTCGTTCGATCGTACGTACTCACGTACGCATTTACGTACTTTCGTTCGTACGTTCGTTCATTTGTTCGTTCTTTCCTTCGAACGTACATACGTTCTTTCGTTTTTTCGGACGTTGGTACCTTTGTTCGTTTGTTCGTTCGTTCGTTCGTTCTTTCCTTCGAATATACATACATTTATTCGTTTGTTCGGACGTACGTACGTTCATTCCTTTGTTAGTTCATTCATTGGTTTGTTCGTTCGTTCATTCGATCGGTTATTCGTTTGTACGTACGTTCTTTCGTTTGTACGTACGTACTTACGTTTGATCATTCGTTCATTCGTTTGTTGGTTATTCTGATCGTTCCTTCGATCATTCGTTCGTTCACTCGTTCCTTCGTTTGTTCGTACGTACGTACGTTCTTTCGATAATTCGTGTGTACGTACATACGTATGTACGTACATTCGTTCTATCGTTCGTTTGTACGTCGGTTCCATCGCTCATTCGTACGTACGTACGTTCGTCCATTCGTTCTTTCGATCGTTGGTTGGTTAATTCGTTCAATCGTACGAACCGAACGAACGAATGTACGTACGTTCGTTCGTTCGCTCTGTCGTTCGTACGTACGTATGTACGTACGTTCGTTGAATCTTTATTTCGTTCGTTTGTTCTTTCGTACTTACGTACGTACGTACCTTCGTTCGTTTGTTTGTTCATTTGTTCGTTCGTTCGATCGTTCGTTCGTTCGTTCGTTCTGTCGTTCATTCGACCGTTCGTTCTTCCCTTCGTACGTTCGTTTATTTGTTCGTTTGTTCTTTCGTACGTACGTACGTACGTTCGTTCTTTCGTTTGGTCGTTCATTCGTACGTATGTACGTCAGTACGTACCTACGTACGTTCGTTCGTACGTTATTTTGTTCCTTCCTCTATTTTGTTCGTTCGTTCGTTCGTAGATACGTAAGTACGTACGTACCTACGTACGTACATACGTACGTTCGGTCGTTCGTTCGTTTCTTCTTTCGTTCCTTCGTACGTACGTTCGGTTGTTCGTTCGATTGTTCGTTCGTTCCTTCATACTTTCGTTCGTTCGTTCGTTCGTTCCTTCATTCCTACGTTCGTTCGTTCGTTCCTGCATTCGTGCGTACGTGCGTACGTTCGTTCTTTCGTTCGTTCTTTGGTTAATTCGTTCACTCGTACGAACCGAACGAATGAATGTACGTACGTACGTTCGTTCGTTCGTTCATTCGTTCTGTCGTTCTTACGTACGTATGTTCGCACGTTCGTTGAATCTTTATTTCGTTCGTTCGTTCTTTTGTACTTACGTACGTACGTACCTTCGTTCGTTCGTTTGTTCATTTGTTCGTTCGTTCGCTCGTTCGTTCTTTCGATCTTTCGTTCGTTCTGTCGTTCATTCGACCGTTCGTTCGTTCGTTCGATCGTTCGTTTGTTCTTTCGTACGTACGTACGTACGTTCTTTCGTTTGGTCGTTCATTCGTACGCATGTACGTACGTACGTACCTACCTACGTTCGTTCGTACGTAATTTTGTTCCTTCCTTCATTTTTTTCGTTCGTTCATTCGTTCTGTCGTTCGTACGTACGTATGTACGGACGTTCGTTGAATCTTTATTTCGTTCGTTCTTTCCTACGTTCGTTCCTTCCTTCATTTTGTTCGTTCGTTCGTTCGTTCGTAGGTACGTACGTACGTACTTACTTACCTATGTACGTACATACGTACGTTCAGTCGTTCGGTCGTACGTACCTACGTTCGGACGTATGTTCCTTCGTTCGCTCGTACGTAGGTACGTACGTTCGTTCGTTCGTTAGTTTCGATCGTTCGATCGTACGTACTCACGTACGCATTTACGTACTTTCGTTCGTACGTTCGTTCATTTGTTCGTTCTTTCCTTCGAACGTACATACGTTCATTCGTTTGTTCGGACGTAGGTACCTTTGTTCGTTTGTTCGTTCGTTCGTTCTTTCCTTCGAACGTACATACATTCATTCGTTTGTACATACATACATTCATTCGTACGTACCTACTTTCGTTTGTTCTTTCGTTCGTTCTTTTGTCCGTTCCTCCGAACGTACGTTCGTTCCTTCGTCCAAAAGTATGTACGTACAAACTTTCATTCGTTTTTCCGTTCATTCGTTCATTCGTTCGTTTGTTCGTACGCACGTTCGTACGTACGTTCGTTTGTTCGTTCGATTCTTCGTTCGTTTGTACCTACAATCCTTAGTTCGTTGGTACGTACGTACGTACGATTGTTCGCTAATTCTTTCCTTCGATCGTTCTTTCATTCGTTCGTTCTTTCGTTCATTCGTTCGTTCGTTCGTACGTTTTTTCGTTCGTTCGATCGTTTGTTCTTTCTTACGTACGAACGTATGTATGTAAGTTCCTTCTTTTGTTCGTTCTTTCGTTTGTTCGTTCGTTTGTTCGTACGTACGTATGTACGTACTTACGTACGTTCGTTCATTTGTTCGTTTAAAAGTACGGACGTATGAACCTACGTTCCTTCATCCGTTCGTTCGTACGTACGTTCGTTCGTTCGTTCTTTCGTCAATGCATACGTACGTACGTGTGTTCGTTCGTTCGTTTGTTCGTATGTACATATGTAGTTCGTTCGTTCGTTTGTTCGTTCGTTAGATTGTTCGTTCGTTAGTTTGTTCTTTCTTTCGTGGGTACGTACGTATGTTCATTCGTTCGTACGTATGTAAGTACCTACTTACATATGCACTTACGTACGTTCATTCATTCGTTCGTTTGTTCAGTCGTTCTTTCGTTCGTTCGTTCGTTCGTTCGTACGTTTTTTCGTTCGTTCGATCGTTTGTTCTTTCTTACGTACGAACGTATGTATGTAAGTTCCTTCTTTTGTTCGTTCTTTCGTTTGTTCGTTCGTTTGTTCGTACGTACGCATGTACGTACTTACGTACGTTTGTTCATTTGTTCGTTTAAACGTACGGACGTATGAACCTACGTTCCTTCATCCGTTCGTTCGTACGTACGTTCGTTCGTTCGTTCTTTCGTCAATGCATACGTACATACGTGTGTTCGTTCGTTCGTTTGTTCGTATGTACATATGTAGTTCGTTTGTTCGTTTGTTCGTTCGTTAGATTGTTCGTTCGTTATTTTGTTCTTTCTTTCGTGGGTACGTATGTATGTTCATTCGTTCGTACGTACGTAAGTACCTACTTACATATGCACTTACGTACGTACTTACGTACGTTTTTTCGTTCGTTCGATCGTTTGTTCTTTCTTACGTACAAACGTATGTATGTAAGTTCCTTCTTTTGTTCGTTCTTTCGTTTGTTCGTTCGTTTGTTCGTACGTACGTATTTACGTACTTACATACGTTCTTTCATTTGTTCGTTTAAAAGTACGGACGTATGAACCTACGTTCCTTCATCCGTTCGTTCGTACGTACGTTCGTTCGTTCGTTTGTTCGTTCGTTCTTTCTTTCGTCAATGCATACGTACATACGTGTGTTCGTTCGTTCGTTTGTTCGTATGTACATATGTAGGTCGTTCGTTCGTTTGTTCGTTCGTTAGATTGTTCGTTCGTTAGTTTGTTCTTTCTTTCGTGGGTACGTACGTATGTTCATTCGTTCGTACGTATGTAAGTACCTACTTACATATGCACTTACGTACGTACTTACGTACGTTCATTCATTCGTTCGTTTGTTCAGTCGTTCTTTCGTTCGTTCGTTCGTTCGTACGTTTTTCGTTCGTTCGATCGTTTGTTCTTTCTTACGTACGAACGTATGTATGTAAGTTCCTTCTTTTGTTCGTTCTTTCGTTTGTTCGTCCGTTTGTTCGTACGTACGCATGTACGTACTTACGTACGTTCGTTCATTTGTTCGTTTAAAAGTACGGACGTATGAACCTACGTTCCTTCATCCGTTCGTTCGTACGTACGTTCGTTCGTTCGTTCTTTCGTCAATGCATACGTACATACGTGTGTTCGTTCGTTCGTTTGTTCGTATGTACATATGTAGTTCGTTCGTTCGTTTGTTCGTTCGTTAGATTGTTCGTTCGTTAGTTTGTTCTTTCTTTCGTGGGTACGTATGTATGTTCATTCGTTCGTACGTACGTAAGTACCTACTTACATATGCACTTACGTACGTACTTACGTACGTTTTTTCGTTCGTTCGATCGTTTGTTCTTTCTTACGTACAAACGTATGTATGTAAGTTCCTTCTTTTGTTCGTTCTTTCGTTTGTTCGTTCGTTTGTTCGCACGTACGTATGTACGTACTTACGTACGTTCGTTCATTTGTTCGTTTAAAAGTACGGACGTATGTATGTAAGTTCCTTCTTTTGTTCGTTCTTTCGTTTGTTCGTTCGTTTGTTCGTACGTACGTATGTACGTACTTACGTACGTTCGTTCATTTGTTCGTTTAAAAGTACGGACGTATGAACCTACTTTCCTTCATCCGTTCGTTCGTACGTACGTTCGTTCGTTCGTTTGTTCGTTCGTTCGTTCTTTCGTCAATGCATACGTACATACGTGTGTTCGTTCGTTCGTTTGTTCGTATATACATATGTAGGTTGTTCGTTCGTTTGTTCGTTCGTTAGATTGTTCGTTCGTTAGTTTGTTCTTTCCTTCGTGGGTACGTACGTATGTTCATTCGTTCGTACGTATGTAAGTACCTACTTACATATGCACTTACGTACGTACTTACGTACATTCATTCATTCGTTCGTTTGTTCAGTCGTTCTTTCGTTCGTTCGTTCGTTCTTACGTTTTTGCGTTCGTTCGATCGTTTGTTCTTTCTTACGTACGAACGTATGTATGTAAGTTCCTTCTTTTGTTCGTTCTTTCGTTTGTTCGTTCGTTTATTCGTACGTACGCCTGTACGTACTTACGTACGTTCGTTCATTTGTTCGTTTAAAAGTACGGAAGTATGAACCTACGTTCCTTCATCCGTTCGTTCGTACGTACGTTCGTTCGTTCGTTTGTTCGTTCGTTCGTTCTTTCGTCAATGCATACGTACATACGTGTGTTCGTTCGTTCGTTTGTTCGTATGTACATATGTAGTTCGTTCGTTCGTTTGTTCGTTCGTTAGATTGTTCGTTCGTTAGTTTGTTCTTTCTTTCGTGGGTACGTACGTATGTTCATTCGTTCGTACGTTAGTTCGTTCGTACGTATGTACGTTCGTACAAACGTTCGTTCGTTCGTTCGTTTTTTCCTTCGTTCGATCTTTCGTTCGTTCGTTAGTATCTATCGTTCCTTCGTATGTACGTACGTACGATCGTTCTTTCGTTTGTTCGTACGTACGTACGTACGTACGTTTGTTCGTTTTTTCTTTCGTAGGTACGTACGTTCGCACTTACGTTCATTCGTTCGTACGTATGTACATACCTACGTACTTATGTATTTACGGACGTACGTACGTTCATTCTTTCGTTCGTTTGTTCATTCGTTCTTTCGAGTGTTCGTTCGTTCGCTCGTCCGTTCATTCATTCTTTCTTTCGTTCGTACGCACGTTCGTTCTGTCGTTCTTTCGTTCTTTCGTTCGTTCGATCGTTTGTTTGTTTCGGACCTTCGTTCGTTCGTTCGTTCGTTCGTTCGTTCGTTCGTTCGTTCGTACGTACTTTCGTTCTTTCTTTCGTTCGTTCTTTCGTTCGTTCGTTCCTTTGTTTGTTCGGTCGATCGTTCTTTCGTTCGTTTGTTCGTTCGTTCACTCGTACTTATGTACGTACGTACATACGTACGTTCGTTCTTTCGTTCGGTCTCTCGTTTGTTCGTTCGTTCATTTCGTTCGTTCGGTCGTTCGTACGGACTTATATACGCTTGTACGTTAGTCCGTACGTATGTACGTACGAACGTGTGTTCGTTCGTTCGTTCGTTCGTTCTTATGTACGGATGTATGTACCTAAGTTCCTTCTTTCGATTGTTCTTTCGTTTGTTCGTTCGTTTGTTCGTACGTACGTTCGTTTTTTTCTTTAGTATCGTTCATTCGCTCGTATGTACGTACGTACAATCGTTCTTTCTTTCGTTTGTTCGTTCGAACGTACGTACGTGCGTTCTTTCTTTCTTTCGTTCGTTCGTTCTATCTTTCGTTCGTTCGTTCACTCGTACGTATGTACTTACGTACATACATACGTACGGTCGTTCTTTCGTTCGGTCTCTCGTTCGTTCGTTAATTTCGTTCGTTCTCTCCTTCGTACGTACTTATGTACGCTTGATTGTTCGTACGTACGTATGTGCGTACACACGTACGTAGGTGTGTTCGTTCGTTCGTTCTTACGTACGGATGTATGTACCTAAGTTCCTTCTTTCGTTTGTTCTTTTGTTTGTTCGTTCGTTCGTTCTTTCATACGTACGTACGTAACTACGTACGTACTTACATGCGTTCGTTGTTCGTATGTACGTTCGTTCGTTCGTTAGATTCTTCGTTCGTTAGTTTGTTCTTTCTTTCGTAGGTACGTACGTACGTTCATTCTTTCGTACCTACTTACTTATGTACTTACGTACGTTCATTCGTTCGTTCGTTTGTTCAGTCATTCTTTCGTTCGTTCGTTTGTTTGTTCGTTCGTTCATACGTACGTTCGCTCGTTCGTACAAACGTTCGTCCGTTCGTTCGTTTGTTCTTTCGTTTGTACGTTCGTTTCTTCGTAAATGCGATCGAACGTACGAACGAACGAATGAACAAATGAACTTACGTACGTACGTATTAACGATCGAACGAACGAACAAATGAAAGAAAGAACGTATTAACGAACGAACATACATACGTATGTACATATGTACGAACGAACGAACGAACGCTAGGCACGCTGTTGCGTCGGCGGGCAGAGAATTATGTTGTGGAGCTTTTTTATTCGCCATTGTTTCGAACTTACGTGTTCAGATTTGTTGTTTCAGACGCAAGCATAAACTGCAGCAGTTTCGTACAAACGGGCATCGGCTGGTATTTACGGCTTGGAATGCGTATTTGCGGCTTTGGGCACGTTTTGGCGGCGCTAGGTACGGTGTTGCATCGCTGGGTACAGGTTTACGTTCTGGTGCTAATTTTTGTCGCCATTGTTTCGTACTTATGGCTTGAGGCTTGTTGTTTCGGCCGCAAGTACGTACTTATGGCAGCAACGACGCACATATTGCCGCCGTTTCGTATAAACGGGCATCGGCTGGTATTTACGGCGTGGAAACGAACGTACGTATGTACGTACGTTCGTTGAATCTTTATTTCGTTCGTTCGTTCGTTCTTTCGTACTTACGTACGTACGTACCTTCGTTCATTCGATCGTTATTTCGTTCGTTCGTTCGTTCGTACGTACTTACGTCCATTCGTTTGTTGTTCATTCATTCGATCGTTCGTTCATACGTACGTGCATTCGTTCCTTCGTTCGTTCATTTATTCGTTTTTTCGCTCGGTCGATCGTTCGTACGTACGGATGTATGTACATACGGATGTATGTACGTACGTTCGTTCGTTCATTCGTTCGTTCATTCGTACCTTCGTTCGTTCGTTCGTTCGTAGTTACGTATGTTCGTTCGTTCTGTCGCTCGTTCATTTCGTACGTTCGTTCTTTCGTTTGTTCTTTAGTTCATTCGTTTGATCGCTCCTTCTTAGGTACGTACGTACGTTCATCCATTCGTTGTATGTACGTAACTTTGTTCATTCGTTCGTTCGCGCGTACGTACGGACGTATGTACGTACGTTCGTTCGTTTGTTCGTTCTTACGTACGTACGTCCGTTTCTTTCGTTCGTACGTACCTACGTTCGTACGTACCTACGTTCGGACGTACGTTCGTTCGTTTTGCTCGTTCATTCGTTCGTTCGTTCGTTCGTTCTTACTACGTACGTTCGTTCGTTCATATATATGTAGGTACCTTCGTTTGTTCGTTCCTTCGTTCCTTCAAAAGTACGGACGTATGAACGTACGTTCCTTCGTTCGTTCGGGTGTTCGTTCCTTCGTACGTTCGTTCCTTCGTACGTTCGTTCGTTCATTCCTTCAATCGTTCGTTCGTACGCACTTACGTTTGTTCGTTCGTTCGTTCGTACGTACGTACGTTCGTTCGTTCGTACGTACGTACGTTCGTTCGTTCGTACGTACGTACGTTCGTTATTTCATTCGTTCGTTATTTCGTTCGTTCGTTGGTTAATTCGTTCATTCATACGAAACGAACGAACGACCATACGAAGGTACGTACGTACGAACGAACGAACGAACATACGTACGAACATTCGTTCGTTCGTTCGTTTGTTCTGTCGTTCGTACGTACGTTCGTTGAATCTTTATTTCGTACTTGCGTATGTACGTACCTTTGATCGTTCGTTTGTTCATTTGTTCGTTCGTTCGCTCGTTCATTCGTTCAATCTTCCGTTCGTTCTGTCGTTCATTCGACCGGTCGTTCGTTCGTTCAATCGTTCGATCGTTCGTTCGTTCGTTTGTTCTTTCGTACGTACGTACGTTTGTTCTTTCGTTTGGTCTTTCATTCGTACGTTCCTTCGTTCATTTTGTTCGTTCGTTCGGTCGTACGTACATACTTTCGAACGTACGTTTGTTCATTCACTCGTACGTAGGTACGTACGTTCGTTCGTTCTTTCGTTCGTGTGATCGTTCTTTCCTTCGAACATACATACGTTCATTCGTTTGTTCGGACATATGTACCTTCGTTCGTTTGTTCGTTTTTTCCTTCGAAGTACATACATTCATTCTTTTGTTCGGACGTACGTACGTTCATTCGTTTGTTAGTTCATTCGTTCTTTCGTTTGTTCGTTCTTTCTTTCGTTCGTGTGATCGTTCTTTCCTTCGAACATACATAAGTTCATTCGTTTGTTCGGACGTTCGTCTGTCGGTACCTTCGTTCGTTCGTTCGTACGTTCGTTCTTTTTTTCGTTCGTTCGTTCTTTTTCTCGTTCGTTTGTTCGTTCTTTCCTTCGAACGTACATACATTCATTCCTTTGTTCGGACGTGTGTACGTTCTTTCGTTTGTTAGTTCATTGGTTCTTTCGCTCGTTCGTTCGTTCGTTCGTTTGTACGTACATAATACGTTTGTTCGTTCGTTCATTCGTTCGTTTGTTAGTCCGATCGTTCGTTCGATCATTCGTTCGTTCGTTCCTTCGTTTTTCGAACGTACGTATGTTCGTTCGATATTTCGTGCGTACGTACAAACGTACATACGTACGTTCGTTCTTTCGTTCGTTTGTTCGTCCGTTTGATCGTTCGTTCGTACGTTCGTACGTACGAACATTCGTTCGTTCGTCTGTCGGTAGCTTCGTTCGTTCGTTCGTTTAAAAGTATGGACGTATGAACCTACGTTTCTTCGTCCGTTGGTTCGTTCGTACGTTCGTTCTTTTTTTCGTTCGTTCGTACGTTCGTTCTTTTTTTCGTTCGTTCGTTCTTTCGTCAATGCGTACGTATGTACGTTTTTTCTTTCGTTCGCTCGTTCGTTCTTTCGTTCTTATGTACGTACTACTTACGTACGTACTACTTACGTACGTACTACTTACGTACGTACTACTTACGTACATACAGACGGACGTACGTACGTTCGTTCGTTCGGTCATACATTCGATTTTTCGTTTGGTCGTTCATTCGTACGTACGTACATACGTACGTACGTTCGCTCGTTCGTTGGTTTGTTCGTTCGTTCTTTCGTACGGACGTATGTACGTACGTTCGTTCGTTTGTTCGTTCAATCCTTATTTCGTTCGTAGGTACGTACGATAGTTCGTTCGTTCGTTTGTTCGTCCTTACATACGTACGTACGTACGTTCGTTCGTTCGTACGTACCTACGTTCGGACGTACGTTCGTTCGTTCGCTCGTACGTAGGTACGTACGTACGTTCGTTCGTTCGTTCGTTCGTTTGTTCGTTTCGCTCGGTCGTTCGTTCGTTCTTACGTACGTACGTTCGTTCTTTCGTTCGTTCGTTCTTTAGTTCGTGCGATCGTTCTTTCTTTCTTTCTTTCGCTCGTTCGTTCGTTCGTTCGTACGTTCGTTCGTTCGTTCGTACGTACGTTCGCTCCTTCGTTCGTTGGTTGGTTAATTCGTTCATTCTTTCCTTCGAACGTAGATTCGTTCATTCGTTTGTTCGGAAGTACTTACGTCCATTCGTTTTTAGTTCATTCGTTCATTCGTTCCTCCGTTCGTTTGTTCGTTTTTACGTACGTACTTACCTTTGTTCGTTCGTTGGTTAGTACGATCGTTCGTTCGATCATTCGTTCGTTTCTTCGTTTGTTCGTACGTATGTACATTCGTTCGATATTTCGTTTGTACGTGCATACGTACGTACGTTCGTTCGTTCGTATGTAGGTACCTTCGTTTGTTCAAAATCACGGACGTATGAACGTACGTTCCTTCGCTCGTTCGTTTGTATGTAAGTTCGTTTGTTCTTTCGTTCGTTCGTTCGTTCGTTCTTATGTACGTACTACTTACGTACGTACTACTAACGTACGTACTACTTACGTACGTACTACTTACGTACACACTACTTACGTACGTACTACTTACATACGTACTACTTACATACGTACGTTCGTTCATTCTTTCGTCCGGTCGTTCGTTCGTTCGTTCTTTCCCTCGTTCGTTCTTTCGTTCGTTCGTTTGTGCGAGCGGACGTACGTACTTTCTTTCGATATTTCGTGCCTACGTAAATAAGTGCGTATGTATGTTCGTTCGTTCCTTCTTTCGTTCGTCCGATCGTTCGTACGTACGTACGTAAGTATGTTCGTTCGTTCGATCGTTCATTTTGCGTTCGTTCGTTCGCACGTACGTACGTTTGTTCGTTAATTGTTTCGTTCGATCGTTCCTTCGTTCTTTCGTTCGTTCATATGAACCTACGAACCTACGTTCGTACGTACGTACATTCGTTGTTTCATTAATTCGTTCGTTCTTTCCTACGCACGTATGTACGTACGTTCGTTCGTACATTCGTTCGTTCAATCGTTTTTACGTACGTACGTAAGTACGTTCGTTCGTTCGTTCTTTTGTTCGTTCGTTCCTTCCTGCAAATGCTCGTTCATTCGCACGTACGTACGCACCTTCGTTTGTTCCTTTGTTCATTCGTACCTACGTTCGTTCCTTCATTCGTATGTATGTACCTACATTTTTTCGTTAATTCGTTCGGTCTTTCGATCATTTCTTAATTCTTTCGTTCGTTCGTTCGTCCGTACGTTCGGTCGTACGTACTTTCGTACGTTCGTTCATTCGCTGGTTCGTACGTACATAAGGACGTACGTTCGTACGTTCGTACGTTCGTTCGTTCTTAGGTACGAACTTACGTTCGTCCGTTCGTTCGTTCGTACGTACGTACGTTCGTTTTTTCGATCGTTCGTTCGTTCGTTCTTTCTTTCTTTCGTTCGTTCGTTCGTTCGTTTCGTTCGCTCGTTCATTCTTTCGTTCGTACGTACGTACTTACGTTCGTTCTTTCGTTCTTTCGATCGTTCGTTCGTTTGTTCGTTCGTTCTTTCGTTCGTTCGTTCGTTCGTTCGTACGTACGTATTTACGTACTCACGTTCGCATTTATGTACTTACGTACGTTCGTTCATTCCTTCGTACGTACGTACGTTCGTTCTTTCGTTCGTTCGTTTGTTCGTTCGTTCTTTCGTTCGTTCGTTCGTTCGATCGTTCCTTCGTTCGTACGTACTTATGTAGTTACGTACGTTCTTTCGTTCGTTCGTTCGCTCGTACGTAGGCACGTACGTTCGTTCGTTCGTTCGTTTCGCTCGTTCGTTCGTTCGTAAGTACGTTCGTTCGTTCTTTCGTTCGTTCGTTCTTTCGTTGGTGCGATCATTCTTTCTTTCTTTCGTTCGTTCGTTCGTTCGTACGTACTTACGTACGTACGTTCGATCGTTTGTTCTTTCGTTCGTTTGTTCGTTCTTTCATTCGAACATACATATGCTCATTCGTTTGTTAATTCATTCGTTCGTTTGTTCGTTCGTTCATTCGTTCGTTGGTTAGCACGATCGTTCGTTCCATTATTCGTTCGTTCCATTATTCGTTCGTTCCATTATTCGTTCGTTCCATTATTCGTTCGTTCCTTCGTTTGTTCGTAGGACGTACGTTCTTCCATTCGTTCATTCGATCATTCCTTTGTACGTACTCACGTACGTACGTTCGATCGTTCGTTCTTACGTGCGTGTATTCATTTTTTCTTTCGTTCGTTCTTTCTTTCGTTCTTATGTGCGTACTACTTACGTACGTACTACTTACGTACGTACTACTTAATTACGTACGTACTACTTAATTACGTACGTTCGTTCTTTCGTTCGTTCGTTCGTACGTACGTACGTTCTTACGTATCTAGGTTCGTTCTCTCGTTCGTTATTTCGTTATTTCGTTCTCTTATTTCGTCCTTTAGTTCATTCTTTGGTTCGTTCCTTCGCCTGGAAGTACGTACATACAAACTATCATTCCTTTGATCGGTCATTCGTGCATTCGTTCGTACTTTGTTCGTTCGGTCATTCGTTCGTTCGTTTGTTCAATAGGACGTACGTACTTTCTTTCGATATTTCGTGCCTACGTAAATAAGTGCGTACGTATGTTCGTTCGTTCGTTCGTCCGAACGCTCGTACGTACGTACGTAAGTATGTTCGTTCGTTTGATCGTTCGTTTTTCGTTCGTTCGTACGTACATACGTTCGTTAGTTTATTCATTCGTTCATATTTCCGTACGTACATATGTACATCCGTTCGTTCGTACGTACTAACGTACCTTCAAACTTTCGTTCGTCGTTCGTTCGTTCTTTCATTCTTACGTACGTAAGTAGTTCTTTCATTCGTTCGTTCGTCCGTTCGTTCGTTAATTCTTTCGTTCGATCGTCCGTTCGTTCGTTCATTCATACGAACCTACGTACGTACGTCCATTCTTTTATTCGTTCGTTCGTACGTACTTAAGTTCGTACGTACGTACATTCGTTGTTTCAATAATTCGTTCGTTTGTTTGTTCGTTCGTTCTTTCCTACGCACGTATGTACATACATATGTTCGTTCGTTCGTTCGTACAATCTTTCGTTCACTCGTTCGTTCATTCGTTCGTTCTTTTGTTCGTTCGTTTGTTCATTCGTTCGTTCCTTCGTTCGTTCCTTCGTGCAATCGCTCGTTCATTCGTACGTACGCACGCACGTACGTACCTTCGTTCGTTCGTTTGTTCAGTAGTACGTACGTTCGTTCCTTCATATGTACGTACCTTCATTTTTTCGTTCATTCGTTGGTTCGTTGGATCGTACGTACAAAAGTACGTACAAAAGTACGTAGGTTCGTTCGATCGTCGTTCAGTCATTCGTTCGTTCGTTTGTTCGTTCGTCGTTCGTAGGTACGGATTTACGTTTGTCCGCTCGTTCGTTCGTACGTACGTACGTTCGTTTCGTTCACTCGTTCATTCGTTCGTTCAGACGTACCTACGTACATACGTTCGTTCTTTCGTTCGTTCGATCGTTCGTTCGTTTGTTCATTCGTTCATTCGTTCGTACGTTCGTTCGTTTGTTCAATCGGACATACGTACTTTCTTTCGATATTTCGTGCCTACGTAAATAAGTGCGTACGTATGTTCGTTCGTTCGTCCGAACGCTCTTACGTACGTACGTAAGTATGTTCGTTCGGTTTTCGTTCGTTCGGACGTACATGCGTTCGTTAGTTTATTCATTCGTTCGTATTTCCGTACGTACATACGTACGTCCGTTCGTTCGTACGTACGTACGTACGTACGTTCGTTCGTCTGTTCGTTCGTTCGTTCGTACATACGAACATACGTACGTACGTCCATTCCTTTATTCGTTCCTTCGTACGTACTTAAGTTCGTACGTACGTACATTCGTTGTTTCAATAATTCGTTCGTTTGTTTGTTCGTTCGTTCTTTCCTACGCACGTATGTACATACATACGTTCGTTCGTTCGTTCGTACAATCTTTCGTTCAATCGTTCGTTCATTCGTTCGTTCTTTTGTTCGTTCGTTTGTTCATTCGTTCGTTCCTTCGTTCGTTCCTTCGTGCAATCGCTCGTTCATTCGTACGTACGCACGCACGTACGTACATTCGTTCGTTCGTTTGTTTGTTCAGTCGTACGTACGTTCGTTCCTGCATATGTACGTACCTTCATTTTTTTCGTTCATTCGTTGTTTCGTTGGTTCGTACGTACAAAAGTACGTAGGTTCGTTCGTTCGTTCGTTCATTCATTCGTTCGTTCGTTTGTTCGTTCGTCGTTCGTAGGTACGAATTTACGTTTGTCCGTTCGTTCGTTCGTACATACGTACGTACGTTCGTTTCGTTCACTCTTTCGTTCGGACGTACCTACGTACATACGTTCGTTCTTTCGTTCGTTCTTTCGTTCGTTCGATCGTTCGTTCGTTCGTTTGTTCATTCGTTCTTTCGTTTGTTCGTTCTTTCTTTCGTTCATTCGTTCGTTCGATCGTTCGTTCGTACGTACGTATTTACGTTCTTACGTGCGTATTTACAAACTTACGTACGTTCATTCATTCCTTCGTACGTACGTACATTCGTTGTTTCAATAATTCATTCGTTTGTTCGTTCGTTCTTTCCTACGCCCGTATGTACATACATACGTTCGTTCGTTCGTTCTTACATTCGTTCGTTCCTTCGTCCAATCGCTCGTTTATTCGTACGTACGCACGCACGTACATACCTTCGTTCATTCGTTCGTTCGGTCGTTCATTCGTACGTACGTATTTACGTACTTACGTGCGTATTTACAAACTTACGTACGTTCATTCATTCCTTCGTACGTACGTACGTTCGTTCTTTCGTTCATTCGTTCGTACGTATGTACCTACCTACGTACTTATGTACTCACGTAAGTACGTATGATCATTCTTTCGTTCGTTTGTTTGTTTGTTTCGGACGTTCGTTCGTTTGTTCGTTCGTACGTACGTTCGTTCGTTCTTTAGCATCGTTCGTTCGTCCGTATGTACGTACGTACAATCTTTCGTTCGTTCATTTGTTCTTTCGTTCGTTCGTTCTTTTGTTTTTATGTACATACTACTTACGTACGTACTACTTAAATACGTACGTTCTTACGTACCTAGCTTCGTTATTTCGTTCGTTCGTTCGTCCGTAGGTACGAACTTACGTTCGTCTGTTCGTACATACGTACGTTCGTACGTACGTACGTTCGTTTTTTCGATCGTTCGATAGTCCTTTCGTTCGTTTGTTCGTTCGTTCGTTCGTACGTACGCACGTTCGTTCGTTCATTCGTTCATTTCGTTCACTCGTTCATTCTTTCGTTCGTACGTACTTACGTACATACGTTCGTTCGATCGTTCGTTCGCTTGTTCGTTCGTTCGTTCGTACTTACGTTCGTTCGTTCATTCTTTCGTTCGTACGTACGTACGTACATACGTTCGTTCTTTCGTTCGTTCGCTTGTTTACTCGTTCTTTCGTTCGTTCGCTTGTTTACTCGTTCTTTCGTTCGTTCGTACGTACATACGTTCATTCGTTCGTTCGATCGTTCGTTCGTTCTTTCCTACCCACGTATGTACATACATACGTTCGTTCGTTCGTACATTCGTTCGTTCAATCGTTCGTTCATTCTTTCGTTCTTTTGTTCGTTCGTTCGTTCATTCCTTCGTTCCTTCGTTCGTGCAATCGCTCGTTCATTCTTACGTACGTTCGTTCCTTCATTCGCATGTACGTACCTACATTTTTTCGTTAATTCGTTCGTTGTTTCGTTCATTTGCTAATTCTTTCGTTCGTTCGTTCGTACGTACTTTCGTTCATTTGTTGGTTCGATGGTTCGTACGTACAATAGTACGTACAAAAGTACGTAGGTTCGTTCGTTCGTTTATTCGTTTGTTCATTCGTTCGTTCGTTTTTCCGATCGTTCGATAGTTCGTTCGTTCGTTCGTTCGTTCCTTCTTTCGTTCGGACGTACATACGTTCGTTCTTTCGTTTGTTCGATCGTTCTTTCGTTTGTTCATTCGTTCTTTCTTTCGTTTACTCGTTCCTTCGATCGTTCATTCGTACGTACGTATTTACGTACTTACGTGCGTATTTACAAACTTACGTACGTTCATTCATTCCTTCGTACGTACGTATGTTCGTTCTTTCGTTCATTCGTTCGTACGTATGTACCTACCTACGTACTTATGTACTGACGTAAGTACGTATGATCATTCTT
Organism: Octopus bimaculoides; assembly: GCF_046866305.1. NCBI lineage: Eukaryota > Metazoa > Mollusca > Cephalopoda > Octopoda > Octopodidae > Octopus > Octopus bimaculoides. The sequence continues at coordinate 37,682,382 of NC_142946.1, forward strand.
TCGTTCGTTTGTTTGTTTGTTTCGGACGTTCGTTCGTTCTTTAGCATTGTTCGTTCGTTCGTATGTACGTACGTACAATCTTTCGTTCGTTTGTTCGTTCGTTCTTATGTACGTACTACTTACGTACGTACTACTTAAATACGTACGTTCGTTCGTACGTATGTACGTTCTTACGTACCTAGCTTCGTTCTTTTGTTCGTTTGTTCGTTCGTTCCTAGGTACGAACTTACGTTCGTTTTTTCGATCGTTCGATAGTTCTTTCGTAGGTACGCACGTTCGTTCGTTCATTCGTTCGTTTCGTTCACTCTTTCGTTCGTACGTACGTACGTACATACGTTCGTTCGCTTGTTCGTTCGTTCTTTCTTTCGTTTACTCGTTCCTTCGATCGTTCGTTCGTACGTACGTATTTACGTACTTACGTGCGTATTTACAAACTTACGTACGTTCATTCATTCCTTCGTACGTACGTACGTTCGTTCTTCTGTTCGTACGTATGTACCTACCTACGTACTTATGTACTCACGTAAGTACGTATGATCATTCTTTCGTTCGTTTGTTCATTCGATCGTTCGTTCTTTCGTTCTTATGTACGTACTACTTACGTACGTACTACTTAAATACGTACGTTCGTTCGTACGTATGTACGTTCTTACGTACCTAGCTTCGTTCTTTCGTTCGTTATTTCATTCGTTCGTTTGTACGTTCGTTCGCTCGTTGTTTCGTTCGTACGTAAGTACGTTTCTTCATTCGTTTGTACGTACATTTAGTTCGTTGGTACGTATGTACGTTTGTTCGTTAATTCTTTCGTTCTATCGTCCGTTCGTTCGTTCGTTCGTTCATACAAACCTACGTACGTACGTCCATTCTTTTGTTCGTTCATTCCTTCGTGCAATCATTCTTTCTTTCTTTCGTTCGTTCTTACGTTCGGACGTATGTACGGAAGTTTGTTCTTTCGTTCGTACTTTAGTTTATTCGTTCCTTCGTTCATTTAAAAGTACGGACGTATGAACCTACGTTCCTTCGTCCGTTCGTTCGTACGTACGTTCGTTCGTTCGTTTGTTCGTTCTTTCGTCAATGCATACGTACATTCGTTCGTTCGTTGGTTCGTACGTACGCACGTTCGTTCATTCGTTCGTTTCGTTCACTCGTTCATTTTTTCGTTCGTACATACGTTCGTTCTTTCGTTTATTCGTTCCTTCGATCGTTCGTTTGTACGTACGTATTTACGTACTTACGTGCGTATTTACAAACTTACTTGCGTTCCTTTATTCCTTCGTACGTACGTTCGTTCTTTCGTTTGTACCTATGTACGTACCTACATACTTATATACTTACGTAAGTATGTACGTTCATTCTTTTGTTCGATTGTTCATTCGTTCGTTCGTTCGTTTTTTTGTTTCGGACGTTCGTTCGTATGTACATACGTACAATCCTTCGTTCGTACGTACGTTCGTTCGTTCGTACGTAAGTACGTTCGTTCGTTTGTACATACATTCCTTAGTTCGTTGGTACGTACGTATGTTTGTTCGTTAATTCTTTCGTTCATTTGTTCATTCGCTCTTTCGTTCGTTCGTAAGTTCGCTCGCTCGCTCGTTCGTACGTACGTTCGTTCTTTAGTATCGTTCGTTCGTTCGTATGTACGTACGTACATTCGTTCGTTCGTAAGTACGTGCGTTCTTTCGTTCGTTTTCTTTTGTTCTTTCGTTCGATCGTTCGTACGTACTTACATACGTACGTACGTTCATTCTTTCTTTCGATCGTATTCTCGTACGTACGTACGTTCGTTCGCATGTTCTTACGTACATACGTTCATTCGTACGTACGTACTTTCGTTCCTTCGTTCATTTGTTCTTTCGTTCGTTTCTTCGTAGGTACGTACGTTCGTTCGGACGTACGTACGTTTGTTCGTTCGTTCATTCGTTCGTTCCTTTGTTTGCAGGTACGTACATGCGTACGAACGTACGAATAAACGAATGAATGAATGAACTTATGTACATATGTACGAACGAACGATCGAATGCTAGGCTCGCTGTTGCGGCGGCGGGCAGAGAATTATGTTGTGGAGCTTATTTTTGTCGCCATTGTTTCGTGTTTACATGTTCAGGTTTGTTGTTTCGGCCGCAAGTACGTACTTATGGCAGCAGCGACGCACATACTACCGCAGTTTCGTATAAACGGGCATCGGCTGGTATTTACGGCTTGGAATTTGTAGTTGCGGCTTTGTGTACGTTTTTGAGGCGCTAGTACGTACGTACCTACGTACGTATGAACGATCGAACGTACGTAAGTATGAACGAACGAACGATCGAATGAACATACGTAAGAACGACCGGACGAACGAACGAAAGAACGAACTTACTTACGTACGTATGAACGATCGAACGAACTAACGAAGGAACGAAGGAACGAACGTACGTACACACGAACGAATGCACGCTGTTGCCTCGTCGGGTACAGATTTATGTTCTGGAGCTTATTTTGTCGGCATTGTTTCGTACTTACGTGTTCAAGTTTGTTGTTTTAGCCGCAAGTACGTACTTATAGCAACAGCGACACACATACTGCCGCAGTTTTGTATAAACGCGCATCGGCTGGTATTTACGGCTGGGAATACGTAATTGCGGCTTTGGGGACGTTTTTGCGGCGCTAAGCAAGCTATTGCGTCGGCGGGTACAGATTTACGTTCTGGAGCTTATTTTTGTCGCCATTGTTTCGTATTCAAGTGTTCAGGTTTGTTGTTTCAGCCGTAAGTACGTACTTATAGCTGCTGCGACGCACATACCGCCGCAGTTACATATAAACGGGCATCGGCTGGTATTTACGTCACCACAACCACCACCACCACCAGCACTGGTGGTGGTGCTGCTGGTGGCGGTGCTGCTGTCCAATCACCACCACCACCACGTGTGGGACGAGTCGGTGTATCAACCGAGTCTATCGTCAATATCGTCACGCCTCCATCCTTTAAACGGGAAGGAAGAGCTGTTTTTATCGTACTTGTGGCTATGGCGAAAGAATGTATCTGGTGGTCGTGTCTGAAAGGATTAGAGACAAACACTTTCCTCTCTGGTCAATCTCTCATCAACGTTTTCGAGTATCACTTGAAAAGGAAGTTTAGAGTCGAGGCAAGTGTTGTCTAGTGAATTTTTCCAGAAAAGATGGGTGAATGTAGCAAGGATGGCACGTAAAAATGACGAAGCCACCTTGAGCATGATCCTATGAAACAGAAAAATTTTAAAGCAATCATTAAATCTATTAACATGTAACATTATTGGCCGAGGTTACCGTGGTCTTTTCGTAGGTTTTTCTTTCCATGGATAACCCCCCCCCCATTTCTTGGGAACTTTTTGTATATATTTATCCTTCTTGTACTTAGCCCAAACGTTTATAAAAACTCTACATTGTATTTGTCCCGTCTGTGTTCAGCCCTGTGTGGCTAATAAAGAAAGTTATCCATCTATCTATCTGTCTGTCTATCTTTCTTTTCCCTAAACAAAGATCCTATTGACAGTGACCTCGACGTTTCGGCCAGGTAAGCCATTGTCGGATTGTGTGTATATATATATTTATAGGCGCAGGAGTGGCTGTGTGGTAGGTAACTTGCCTACTAACCGCATGGTCCCGGGTTCAGTCCCACTGCGTGGTACCATGGGTTAATGTCTTCTACTATAGCCTCGGGCCGACCAAAGGCTTGTGAGTGGATTTGGTAGACGGAAACTTGAAGACCCCGTTGTATGCGTGTGTGTGTGTGTGTGTGTCCCACCCAGCATCGCTTGACAACCGATGCTGGTGTGTTTGCGTCCCCGTAACTTAGCGGTTTGGCAAAAGAGACTGATAGAATAAGTACTAAGCTTACAAAGCATAAGCTCTGGGGTCTATTTGCTCGACTATAAAGGTGCTGCTCTAGCATGGCTGCAGTCAAATGACTGAAACAAGCAAAAGAATAAAAGAGAAAGAGTATGTATAAATATGTGTGCGTGCGTGTGTATGTATGCATGTGTGTGCATTTATGTATATATATATATATATATATATATATATACATGCATACATACACGCGGACACATATTTATACATATATATATATAACTATATATAAGTTCAAAAAAAGGAAAAAGACAAAAAACAATAACAAAAAACAACAACGTGAGGACGTGATACAGATAGTGTTACTAGACGCTCGGGAAAGGAAAGAGAGAGAGAATATGACGTTTCGAGCGGAGCTCTTCGTCGGAAACAAGGAAAGTTCAAAGAAGGGAAAAACGGAGGAAGAAAAAATCGCCACCGATGTCCATGAGGTTACATTATGGAAGGAAAGAAACTATATATATATATATATATATATATATATATATATATATATATATATATATATATATATATATATATATGAAGAGTATTATGATATTATATTTACTGAAGCTGAAGTTGACATCTCTGATCTTTGGACAAATTTTGAAGAACGAAACATAAGAGCTGTTACTATATATATTGAGTATTACAGGAAACAAAAGAAGAAAGTTTTGATTGGTTATTATTGAAAAAGAAAGCAAATGAACGGCATAATTCGATAGTTGCAGATATGCATGGAAATTTACAGTGACAATGGGAAGTGAAAGACATTGAATAAAAGGCCAACCCTATTTAAATATAAATACTAAAAGAACACAAGGGTAATACGAAAGAGAAAGAAACTAAATAACAGAAAGAAGAAATCAAATATCTTTGATTAATGACTTTTGCAAAATACCATGTCTCTTTGAGTTGATTGATAAAAATCTATAGTTTTGTACGCTTATCGTATAACACGAGAAAACGAAGAAAGAGCGAAGGAGAATGAAAGAGAAAAGAAAGGAGCGAAATGTATAAAAATGAAGAAAATAGTAGAAAAGTAAGAAACACGTAAAATAAAGGAGAATAGCAAGTCAGAGAGAGAGAGATAGAAAGAGAGAGAGAGAGAGAGAGAGAGAGAGAAAGAGTAAATAATACGGTAAAAAGAGAAATGAAAAAAAAAGAGAAGAAAAATGGGAAGAAAGTAAGCAAGAGTAAAATAATTATTTAAAGAAAGAAAGAATTTCTGAGAAAAGAATGTGAAAGAATATATCATTGACTTTTACAACCTTAAAATGATATGGCGGCTCTGTTGCTTTGAAGAAAAAAAAAACGGAATATAATATCTTGCCCCGTGCAAACAAGTATAAAAAAATCCGATCTTGAATTCAAGCAATACAGATGAACATGGAAAAGTAGCCGTTGAATTTTTCCATCGATAATATTCCAATAGCTTCAATGAATTACTGCCTAAAAGGTTTCTTTAAGAAAACGGAGAATCCTATGAGAAGAATGCGATGGCATACTGTTTTTCTTTTTTTTTTTTTTTTCTGAGAAAGAAAAACCGATGCTAATGGTAATAATAAATACAGAATTGAGATAAAAAGAAGCATGTCTCTAAGCAAATGCCTGCATTCATTTGAAAAGGATTTATTTAATTTCGTATGATAATGACAAATTCCAGAAATTCAGTTTCAGATTCTAATATCATTTAAATGATAGCTTAATCTTTTTTACTTAATTCTGATTAAATACGTGTTACTTCTGATAAGATTAAAATCTGTATTAGCTTAAATAAAAATCACATATAACATCGTTTTAAAGCAGCGGCTATAAAAGGTTCCATAACTATAAATCTATCAAGATAAAAGGCAAAGATATTACTACAGCACTTAAAATGGATGATACAGAGAATTCTTAGCCCTCGACTTACCTTATATCACACTTTAAAAAATCATAATGTAATGTCTGTCGCCATCGTAAATGTAAGCTAATGAACTTTGCCAAAACAGATTCGGGTAGAAACTATAAGACGGTTATCAACCTTATTCTCAGAGATAGAAAAGTTGCAAACCTCTTTCTATGCTATATTCAAAATATTTCAAAATATTCATGATTAACGAAACTATAAACTTACTTGATACTGCTAATTTTTATCCTCCCGTCTATAAGCCACACCTTTTAAAACCTCTGACTTTAGCTAATACTATTTCTGAGTGAATCAGATACCAACATTATTTTGCATTTTGAAAATATCCCTTGTTTTTCGAAAATGCCACTTGGATGGGAAAATGGTGAAGATTTGTTTGATGTATTTATAGGTGACGTTGAGTGAGATAAGATGTGTGTATACGAAATTATTGTTATATCTATTCTAGATTTTGTACAAAGAATGCTAGATACTGGATAGAGGATTTATCGTAATGATGAGTTTTATATTTTGAAAAATATAAAAGGTTGCTTAATAAGTAAATTTAGAAAGGTTCTTATTTTAATTTGGATTTAACAAATATAATTGTTAATAATTTCTCAACAGTTACCTTCTTATATATTGCCTTAAATTAAACAAGTCTGATAAAATATTACATTAAAAAATTATAACCACCCACCAAACATTCTCCAAAATTTGGTTCTTCATAGTAGCAAACACATTTCATCATACGTTCAGGTGAAGCCACTTTTTCTGTGACTACATCACCCCTAACATCTGGCCACCTAACTCCCCAGACTGCAACCTCCTTGATTATCATGTGTGGGATGCAGTTGATCAAGAGATCAACAAAGATCCTTGTTAGAGCAAAGATGAACTGAAGGCAAAGATTATGTCAGAATTCACCAACTTATAGAAGGAGACCGTCCAGAAGAGTTGCAGGAGATTCCGAAGTCGTCTGGAGGCAGTGGTTGAAGCCAATGGCAATTTTATTGAATAAATTTACTCTTTAGTATTTCAAGATATTTTTATGTAATTTTCGTAAATATATCTGTTAAAATGAGATCTCAGAGTTATTTTCATTTTTGTGTAATTTAGACAACAATATATTCACCACACCCTGTATATGTATGTATATTTTATATACCAGGCTCAAGCATGTTTATTGTTTTATTTGCATCATAATATATATATATATATATATATATATATATATATAAACATCAAAACTTTAGAAGAAAACGGAGAACATATGACAAAAGTTAGCATTAAAACAATAAAGAATATGAATTAAACCAAATTAATATATCAACAAGAAAATACAAGGAAAATGGGCGAAAAAAATACTATCATAAAGAATTCTTGGTAAACAGCTGTTCAAGAGGCAAAGTGAAATAATTTGTGATCAGAAATAATATATGTTTCTTTCAGTCTGTCAGATTTGTTCTGTCTTTTAGTATTTCAAACTGTTCTTTCAAAGCAAGATATTCTTCATTGTAAATTTCATTCTCCAACTCGAAAATTTTCCTGCAGATAATAATAATAAAAAAAAAATCATTGTTATTATTGTATTACTTCTCAGAGCGGTCAGTCTTGTTTGCTCTGGTTGATTCTGTGAAAGCAGACAGCAGCTTGTTGTCAGAGGTCTCTTATTATTATTATTAGTTAGTTAGTTAGCTAGTTAGTTAGTTAGTTAGTAGTAGTAGAAGTAAATAAAGAAGAGTGCCACTGTTATCAAGTGAACAATATTTCGACAACTCGTGTGTCTTCCACAGGTTCAAAAAATAAATTTGTCAATCTACTTCATTTTGGTTCATATTCATAGGATTGCGGTTACTCCTCCAGAAAATACAGAAGCAAATATTAGCTTCTATACCTTCTGGAGGAGTAACCTCAATCCTATAAATATTATTATTATTATTATTATTATTATTAGTAGTAGTAGTAGTAGTAGTAGCAGCCGAAGCAGCAGCAGCAGCAACAATAGCATCATCATTGTCATTTCACTTCTCACAACTCTCAATTTCACTTAATTCTGTAATATCAGACAACAACCTGTCACCAAGGGCTTCACACAGTCTTCTATGCTACTTAACAACCAATCTCAACATCATCACTGTCCACAATATATCAGTTTCCTGAGCAGGTTCCACTCTCATGACAATCCTAGTTTCTCCGACAAATTTCTCAATCCTACATTAATACATGTAGTCCTAGACATGTAATGCCTGAATAAAAAAATTAAGGCAGAATGGTCATGGCCTGGAAATATTTTATCCTGTATGGCTCTTCTTAATTAAGGCTCTCCCTGGCACTAAACGATATCATACTATAATTCACATCATCATCATCATCGTTTAACGTCCGCTTTCCATGTTAGCATGGGTTGGACGATTTGACTGAGGACTGGTGAAACCGGATGGCAACACCAGCCTCCAATCTGATTTGGCAGAGTTTCTACAGCTGGATGCCCTTCATAACGCCAACCACTCAGAGAGTGTAGTGGGTGTTTTTACATGTCACCCGCACGAACGCCAGTCAGGCGGTACTGGCAACGGCCACGCTCAAAATGGTGTTATTTTATGTGCCACCCACACAAGAGCCAGTCCAGGGGCACTGGCAACGATCTCGCTCGAAAATCCTACGAAGGCCAGTCAGGCGGTACTGGCAATGGCCATGTTCAAAATGGTGTATTTTATGTGCCACCCGCACAAGAGCCAGTCCAGGGGGACTGGCAACGATCTCGCTCGAAAATCCTTACACATGTCATGGGCACAAGTGCCAGAAAGGCGACGCTGGGCACAGGTGCTAAATTATTTCCACAATGTCCTAAATTTGCAAACAGTCCATTCTGTTTTGCATGCAAATGATTCTCTTCTGTTTTACTTTGGTAAGCTCAGAACTACAAGTCCATCAGCAAACTAAATAACCAAGACAAGCAGCACACAATACAAAGGTATAACCAACAAAAACAGTGTACAAAAAATTTTCATAACTTCTCAAGAATCACTACTGCTTAGATTAAATTTGATTTTAAATTTTGCTCTATCGTGTTATAAAATGGTTCTTTATAGGCAAAATAATATATTACAACAAGCTATTGGTTCTACAGCGTTGGGTATAGAAGACTTCAATCATTTTATTGACAGGCAAAATTTTAATCGGTTATGTTTATTTATATATTGGTTCCATGCTTCGATAAACATACTGAATGGGTTAAATCAACAGTTAGGTATTTACAATGTCTATAAAATCATTTATCAAAATCTTTTCTTTACAATTGTATCTTTCTTTATCTAATTGTTTAGAATAGACATCTATTTTTATTAGTTTGTTGTTATGGTTATTGTTGTTATTGCTGTTATTATTATTATTATCATTATCATTATTATTATTATTACTGGTTCTACTATTAATTTTTTCCTTAAACTAATAACTATCATAGTAAAAATTATTAAATTCATCATTTTTATATAAAAAAATTAAGAAGCTGTCATTATTTTTTTAAAAAGGCAAATGAATTGAACTGGAATAGGTCAAGAAAACTAAATGGAATTAGATGATCGATGGTGATAAGTATGTATTGATAGGAATGTGAGAAGGGTGATGGTGATGCTAGTGAGGATGGAGGCTACCCTGCCTCTTCAAATATATATGGTATTATATTCAATAAATTAAAATTGTCCATTAATAATGATATGTTTAGTTACCTGAATATATCAACTCTATTTATTTAGATCTTTACAATTTATCTAAGATGTCTTTAAATCTTTCAACAAAGTTAATCAAAAGAAATATGTCGCTATCTTATTATAACTTTGATAAAAGTGTCTGCTAGTGTGTGTATGTGCACATGTTATGTATGTGTGTTTGTGTGTGAGCTTTTCTCTGTGTGTGTATGTATGTATGCATGCATTTATGTGTTTGTGTACTTATATATGACTTGTGTATAAAATGAATTTGTTTGTGCATGTGTGTGTGTGTGTGTGTGTGTGTATGTGTGCAAGTGTGAAGAAGCACGTTTTCTGACGTGATAATCAGTTAAGATTCTTTGACAGCCGTGTCACTCAGAATTGGAAATAATCAGCAAACAACGTGAATAAAGATAATAGGTTTCAAGCAATTATATTTAACTTCTTATCCCGTCTTTTATTGGTTTGTTTTATGTGATAAATATTGATTAAGGAAAACACACACACACACACACACACACACACACACACACACTCAAAATTAAGAAAGAAGAAAGATGAGTGTGTAGCCATAATTATTGTTACCTTTTTAATAATAATAAACACACAAACACACACAATAATAATAACAGTTCCTTCTAATTTTGGTACAAGGCCAAACATTTTGAGGGGAGGGGCAAGCTGATTACATCATCGCCAGTACTTAACTGGTACTTACTTCCTCAATCCTGAAAGGATGAAAGATCTCAATAAATAATAATAATTATATCAACAGTGACAATAATGATAACTACTACTACTACCACCACTACCACCACTGTTATTATTGTTATTATTATTATTATTAAGGCGGTGAGCTGGCAGAGTCGTTAGCATGCTGGACGAAATGCTTAGTGGTATTTCACCCATTGCTCTGTTCTGAGTTCAAATTCTGCCGAGGTCGACTTAGCCTTTCATCCCTTCTGGGGGCAGTAAAATAAGTACCAGTTGAGTACTGGGGTAAATGTAATCAAATTAATCCTGTCCCACAAATATGAAGCTTTGTGGTTCCAGTAGAAAGGATTATTATTATTATTATTATAATTATTGTTTGGTCTATTTTAGTGGTATGCAGTGGAAATAAAGTCTAAGTTTAATTTAGCTTAAAATTTTCTGTTAGTTATGGTGAGTTTTATGGCATCTTTTTTTTTTTTTTTGCTTCTTTTTCATATAAGTTTTATCACAGAAATTTCTCTTAGAAATCTCGACTGTAGTTATAATCAAGTCTCTTCATAGATTATTAAAGAAAGTCATAGTTTTTTTCTCTCTCCTTTCCTTTGATACCAACATTTCGAAAAGTAAAAGAAAGAATTTCTACCACACATACACACACACACACACACACACACCCACGCACGCACAAGCACACACACACACAAATTGTCCATCCAAAGATAATGATTTTGATGAACTTCAGAGAATTAATATCTGCTAAAGGAATTTAGCAATTATGAAAGTCAGTCTTGTGAATCTTTCATTTATCACACTTGTGACAAATCAAGTAGCAGAAGTTATATATTAGATTCACTTGGGTGTAGAGAAAATAATGGGAATGTGATAACTTGGAGCTAATTACTGCAAATATGATTAAAAGAAAGCGAAAAGTTGTGAAAACATGTCTGAAATAAAAATGTGATAGGTAGATAGATAGATAGATAGATAGATAGATAGATTGAGAGAGAGAGAGAGAGAGAGAGAGAGAGAAAAAAAGTGGGAGAATATGAGTGAGGTGAGTGAAGGTCTAAATCAGAATATATAAGCTGGAGAATAATGATTTAAAAAATGTTTTACATGTGATAAAAATACTTAAATGTGGCTGTAATTTCTAAGACGGTATCTAATTTAATTTTAGAGAATTTGGAGAACACACATGCGCACACACACACACTCATGCCTGCATACACTTCCCCACTTATTTTATACACACGCATTTTATATATGTATATATATCATCATCATCGTTTAACGTCCGCTTTCTATGCTAGCATGAGTTGGACGATTTGACTGAGGACTGGTGAAACCGGATGGCAACACCAGCCTCCAATCTGATTTGGCAGAGTTTCTACAACTGGATGCCCTTCCTAACGCCAACCACTCAGAGTGTAGTGGGTGCTTTTACGTGTCACCCGCATGAAGGCCAGTCAGGCGGTACTGGCAACGGCCATGCTCAAAATGGTGTATTTTATGTGCCACCCGCACAAGAGCCAGTCCAGGGGCACTGGCAATGATCTCGCTCGAATATATGTATATATATATATATATATATATACTTTATTTAAAAGCAGCAGAAATATAACAAAAAAACCGTTTCTCTGAGTTTCACGTGAAACTCAGAGTAACGGTTTTTTTGTTATATTTCTGCTGCTTTTAAAGAAAGCATATTACTCTACCTCTGGTATTTGAGTACTCTTTTTTCCCACCTTGTTGCACATTTCATGTGCTTACTCCGGCATATATATATATAGATATATATATATATATATATATATATATCACATGCACATACCAACTTCCTGTTTCTCATCCTCTTTATCATTTGATGAACACTTTCCCTGCTGGCATGACTCATACAGTTTGTCACCGTTGAAGTTCTCACATATTTGAAGGAAGTGCTCACTTACATTGGTTGGGAGACCTCATGCCATTCATGTTTCATTTACAGCTTGCTTTCTATGGCTGGATATTCTTTCTAACACCAACCACTTTACAAACTGTACTCTGGGGTTTTTTTTCCATGGCATCAGCACAAGAGAAATGTTATGTCCTCAACTAAAAGTACAGGGACTTCGCAGTCTTATGTCTGCTTATTCACCAGTTTCTTTAGAAAGTGACACTGATGTATGACAGTGATTTGAGCAGGATGTGTTATAGGGATAAGAACAGTTGGTTTTGTAAAATAAATATATTTAAAATGATTGGGATGGCTTTGAGATGAGAGAAGGTTTGGAGAGGGATACCAAGAAAACAGTGTGATGATAGAGATCTAGAATGTCTGGAGTGTGATAGCAGATAGAGTGAAATGGGGTGATGACAGGAAGTAGAGGAGAGGAGGGTGATGATGGAGCGTATTGGGCATAAAGCAGTGCTGATCACATTAAAAGGATGGCGGTTGTGGAAGAGGGAAACCCAGAAGACATGGGACGAAGTACTGAAGGCTGATCTCAAAACAATGAGCCTCATGAAGGAGATGACAGAGGACCGAGATACATGGCACGTTGCTGTACTCGAGAAGACCCACACACCACAACAGAATTGAGATTCTGAAACCAAAGTGTCATGTAAAAAAAGCATTGGTGTGGGTGCTGGTGCCACTTAAAAAGCACTGATGATGGTGCCACCTAAAAAGCTCTCAGTACACTCTATGGAGCAGGTGGTGTTATGAAGGGCATTTAGCCCTAGAAACCAAACCAAAACAGACAAGGGAGCCTGATGTGACATTGGTGGCATTAGGAAGGGCATCCAGCTGAAGAAACTTTGCCAGATCAGATTGAGCCTGGTGCAGCCTTCTGGCTCACCAGTCCTCAGTCAAACCGTCCAACCCATGCCAGCATGGAAAGCGGACGTTAAACGACGACGACGATGATGATGAGGAGGATTGCTTGGATTCCTTAAGGACAACTTTGTTGAAGAGTAGCTGTTGTTTCTTTCTCCCTGCCCGTCCTTCAGTTATCACACCATTGGTTTGGCTGGGGTCTTGTTGAAACATGTTCAACCAACCTATTTACAGTTTGTACATAACATTCAAGCTTGCTATGAGCCTATCATTTTTGGCCATATGTGTCTATTTGTTCTCAGGGATAAGAGTAGACCATGCAACCGTCTGTAAATCTGGTATATCTAGTTCAGTGTCCATTGCTTTTTAAACCGGCTCATAAGTATTTCCCTGTAGAACATGAGCTTTTTTTGTACCAGTTGCCTACTATCAGGTCTCTCTAAGTGATTTTCCATTTGGCAGTTTCATGATAACCATCAGGTGTATTTCACTGGTGATGCCATGTTTTGGAAGAGACATTTATATAAGTCTCCCTTCATAGGTCATTTAAGCATGCTGCATCATGGCCGTGTTCTTTGTTTACATCCCAGATCCCCTGCCAATATTCCTAGAGGTCTTCCTGGAGAGGAGCGTTAACAACCTTGATGGTATCACTTTTCATTCTGCGATATACAGCTTGTAGATTTGGGGCAAACTTTCAGTTTACTATTTTTCATTCCTGTAATATTTTTACAATAATGAAGTTTTTCCCTTACCACTCATAAACCGTGTTTGAGGGTAATAAGTTTCCCAGTGAGTGTTTCTCGGCAGCAGTTCCCACACAATTTGGAGAACTTACCATGCAGTCGTAGAGTCAAAGGCCACCTTACAGCTGGAAGTCAGAGACCCCCCCCACCCGTCTTTGTTTAGAGATCTTCACTGAAGAATAATCCCAAATAATACTTGCCTCATTACATAGTCTGAGATCTTGCTCTTGCCTCTCAACTAACTGGCTGTGGAGGTGAGAGTCTTAGTAGTGTTGTGCAAGATGTTAACTCCAGCATGGGCATTACTGACTGTCATTATCTTTAATACCCAGGGTAAAATAATGTCTGTGATGGTCATATTTGTCAGTGAGTTGACACAGCCATCATTGTCGTCGTCATCATCCACCTCCTCCTCATCAATATTTAACATCTGTTTTACATGTTGGCAATGTATTACTGATGCATTATTGATAGCCATTTCTTTTCTTGTACAATGTTCAACCGAATAAACCTATAGATTTAAGCTAACATTGCATGTGTAAATTAATTAAACTTATCAGATATACTGGACATTCATAAACAACAACTGTTTAGGAAAAAGAGAAAGTATCATTTGCCATAGTTTCAATTTTAGTTCAGATTTTATCCCAATTGAATATATTATTCTAATTTACTACATAATATACATAAATATACATACAAATATGCATATATACATACATGCATGTAGTATTCCATCACATTTCTATTTTGTGAACTCTGCATCACAGAAGTTTTACTTGTCATGCAATGCAGCTATTGCCTTAGTGAATGGAACCATCTAATTCTTGATTGCAAACAATTATTATGAAAATACTGAAATTGTTAGATATTTCATTGACCATTTCCCAAAATTTTGTATAAACTATAAACATTTTCTTGATTGGCACCCGTACATCCACAAGCCTTGTATATTTCATTATTTTTTGTTGATTGTAAGATTTTTAATTTATAAATTTATTATTATCGCAGTTGAACACTTCAAAGCTCTTAAATCAACTTTCTAAGGGAAGATGTTTTCAATGCAAATCCATTTAATGAGTGATTCATCCTTCTTGTTACATTGAAGGTCATACAATGACTGCTAGCTAGCTCTTGCTATATGATGCTAGACTATTTATATAACTCCCACTATAGTTATTGTAGTGCAAATCCAGCTAAAGACAGAAGAAAATAACTTGTTGAAACTATACATAGTTCACAATGAATAAGTTATTTGACGTTTCTGTTTTATTTGAGGTAATTTTTGTCTTTCAATTCTGTTGCATTTATATTTCATAGATGATTGTCATAGCTCTGAAATCATTAAATATTTTATGAAACATTGTACATTTACCTCGGTTTTGTATGAATTAAGATGTGTTTTTGGTTGGTATATCTTTGTATACAAATGTGATACACACACACACACACACACACACACACACATACAAACACACACATATATATCCAAATTGAGAGAATGAAGCAGGTAAAATCTAGGCTACATATGTTTTCTAGCTAGCAGATCCTCAGAAATAACAATTACCCAATGAAGGGTTCCTCCACCCGCTACTCACCAGACTGAAGGTACTTTAGTCCTATGAAGATTACATTGTCATTAAGAAATGCCAAGTTAACTTGCAGGAGATTTAATTTAAAATGAACGGTGAATGGAGTGCAAAAACAAAATAGGAAAGAATCATCATCATCATCGTTTAACATCCACTTTCTATGCTGGCATGGGTTGGACGGTTTGACTGAGTACTGGCGAGCCAGATGGCAGGAAATAAAATGGTCAGTAATAGAAAAGTATGTGCCTGTTTACTCTCCTGTGCAGAGCGGAAGATGTAAGGCGATCACAAGGTTTAGAAAATATAAGGGTAGCTAAAGACATTTCATGTTATAAATTCATAAAAGAGCTTCAAGTGAGGTGGGGGTAGGAATGCAGGGAGATTAATTAGGAAATAATTGTTTGCAATCAAGAATTAGATGGTTCCATTCACTAAGGCAATAGCTGCATTACATGACAAGTAAGACTTCTGTGATGCAGAGTTCACATTTGTTGTTATAATCATTATACTGTTTGGCTTGAGTAACGATTGGCCATTTTACATTGTCTAAAACTGAGTTTTATTTTTTTAGGTTATGAATGGGCCAAGGAAAAGATGAGCTGTTCGTTTTCACTTGAGATCTAAAGCTAGAATAGTAGTTACCAACTCTGATCTTAAAGGTGGAGCTGCACGAGCACATACATACTTGCAGTCTTCTGTGGATAACGTATTTTTATATACAGCTGTTTTTGTGAGGCATATACTAAGGGACAGGAGGTGGGGCGTCTAAAGCTGCATATGATTCTAGAAGTTTCTAAAGTGGAGATTTATGAGTACCTGTAATTAACCTGGTGTTATATGCATTATCTGCCACAGCTTTAGGATTGGTATTTTTTGGGGTGGCGAGGGAGCAGTCCAGGAGGATGTAGCTTATAGTAGCTCTAGTGTCTCATGATATCATTCCTATAATTTCCTATTTTGGTGGTGGGTATAGCAAATCGTTAGGTTGGTTAAGGGTATTAGGTGGAATATTAGGATTAGGGCTGGTGAAGGTCAGTACTGGTAAGGATTATGGGTGGTGGGGCTGGGGATTAGATTGTGTTGTATTAGTATGAGTAAAGTTAACTAATCGTTGGTTACTTAGTTTCTTATTGTTAAGTCATCATATTATACTGGCAATGTTAGTTGTGATGGAGTAGGAAAATTTAATCCATTGGAGGCTGAATATCTTCCTAAAAGTACTGGACCAAGGGTAATGTTTTTGAAGCAGAACAAAGAAAAGCTTAGGTGGCCTTAACACTAAAGGCAAAGGTGGGGTGGCTCATCAGTGGCTCATTAAGATAGTGCTTTTTTTGGCTAACAAGTTGTTCTGACTCTTATTTCTAGCAATGCTGATGCTGATTAGTGCCCTTGTTCACTTTACTGACATATATATTTCTGCCTTTAGGTTGTAAAATTGTGAATTAGCCACCCATTTATAATTTTCATTTTTACCATTTTTGAAATCAATGTATGATCTCAATGGAAACCTTATAAGCTGACAAGGTAAGATGTGTTTAACCCTAGGTGTGGTGAGAGTCACTGATGAGCATTAAGTTGCATTAAGCATCAATGATTTGGCTGAATCTGCTACCATAGGGAACTTATCTCCCTTGTCAGTTCATCAAAGTAGTGCTTTTGTTGGTTATTGAGTTGTTTTGACTTTTTGCTCAATTTAGTGACATATACATACATACATGGAGAAGTGGATGTTAAAGTACACACACACACATATATATATATATATATATGAAAAATGGTAAAGGCCAGTCTTAGCCATTTAGTCTTAGCCAGTCAGCACTTGATCTTAGCATACTGATCTAGCTATTGAATTGAATAAGTAATTAATCTATTGATCTTTATTTGATCAAAAACGAAAATCAACTCCAGCTGGATTTGAAATCAGAACACTTGAGTATCCAGCTTGATGTTTTACTACCTTGGCCTATATATTTTGCCTTAACAGTAGTTGCTTAAATAGTGTTTGTGCAGTGAAAAAGAAAATCTTTCAGCAAAATAAATAAATAAATAAAATAAAATGCAAGAAAATGAGAAGAAACAATTAAACACTTTATAGAAGCATGTATTGGTAAATTCTTTAAATAGAATGTGATATAGACAAATATAGTTTTCATCTCAGCAATAACCCTGTCAGAGAGAAATTCCAACATAGAATATGATACTTGAAGAGATACTCTATGGAAGATGAAGAATATAGCATTATTGATTAAGAGCAAAAAATATACTTTTAGGATGTTTGGCTCTTAAAGAATTTATATTTTGAGGATTTGGTGACTGGTGGGGAGGATTTAGTTTTAGTATCAAGATGTCTAAGCTTATGAAATATTTTTTTTTCTGTATGAAGACTCCAACCTTTTCTGAAATAGAACCTTCAAATCTTAACTCTCTTTTATATTCTATCTTTTATGTGGATGGTTTTTATCTTTCTACTCTTACTCAGAAATTTTGAGCTTCATCCAATTTGTGTTCCATTTGAAATAGCTATTTATTCTTTGTACTTCAATTCTCTTCTACAAGACAAAATATTGAAATAACATGTGACTAAATTCCTTCACAACTTATAAGAAACTAGGAGAGCATTTATGATAAAAACAGCAGCCAAATTCCTTCAAATCACAACCTTAAAAGCAACCAAGAATGGATACACAGGATAAAGTTGTTCTGAATGAACTCTGTAAATAAATTGGGATGGTCATGGTGAGAATGTTACTATAATAGGTTTGCTCCATCACGTTTGTGGTCCAAAGTTTAAACAACAATGAGAACAATTTAGTTCTCAATGGCTGAGATCACCTAGCTGTGAAGTGCTGTAATTCATCACTAGCTATAAATAGATACAGTGAGGTGGTAAAATTCTCTGGCACCACTGTGAAATTAACAAGTATTTCATTAGTTTGTAGTCCTGTGTTCAATTTGTTTTATGAGAGAAGACTTAGCCTCTTGTCTGTGAAATATAAGAGGTATTTTTGCTGTCTTTGAAAAACGATTAGGTCACCATTAGGTGATGGTATTTCTAGATACATTTCTAATAGGGGCCGAAAGCGGATGATGTCTTTAGCCACTGGATCCTAGAAAGGAGCTGTTGAGATAGAGAACCACGAAGCATGGTTGGAATTCCTCACCCCCACCCCCTGCAAGTTGCAAATAATCTGTTTGATACCTTTCGATCAGCCTTGCCTTATCTTCATCTGATATATGCACGCCCCTTGCGTGTGACTGTATGATTACAAGTCGGTATAAAAGAAAGGGATATAAAATGCAACTGATACTGACCGGTTATGAATGTTGCAATGAAAAAGATTTTCATGGACAGAAGAACCATATAGTTTATGTTATCCTTGTAGCTATAAAAACAATAAAATTTGCATCACAAAACACGTCGTCTAAATTTGTCATTTTTAACATTCTCTTCTTAGACTG
The DNA here is from genome assembly GCF_046866305.1 of Octopus bimaculoides. NCBI lineage: Eukaryota > Metazoa > Mollusca > Cephalopoda > Octopoda > Octopodidae > Octopus > Octopus bimaculoides. Next base: position 37,701,164 of record NC_142946.1, read on the forward strand.
TGAGTAAAAACACACATGTAAAATTAGTGCTAAATTGAATAAACTTATTACAAACTTGAATGCTCATGTGTGAATTTGAATGTTTGAAAAGACACTTTCCTTGCATTCTGACCCATTTGAATGCTCTCGATGGGCATTTCTATTCAAATGGTGTAAATGCTAAATTCTTTGAATGAAGTGCAAAGTTGAATGATAAGAAAATGAATTCGAATGACTAGCTTTATGGCACTAAATTTTTTTGGCGATTTTACCTGATTATGAAATTGAATTACAAACGTACAAAAATGATTGCAAAAACCTATATTATAGATATAGTTGTTTGGTGAGGACTGAGTATAGAGTGGCAATGATTTTGAGGTTTAGAGCATGCTTTAGAAGCAAACTATGTCCCTGACATATCAATGAGGTTTTCAATTTTAGTTTGTTTTGACATTGTTTTGTGATGATACTTGGTACCTTGTTTTGGGTGATTTATAGATTATTGGTGGAGAGACAGGGAACCAGTCAGAACTGGCAAAATCCATAATGAATCACTTATACACCATATTTTCTTTTCACTGGTTGAATGTGTTACTTATGAGTTCTCTAAACATGTTGCCTGTCTTATTTTCTTTATTATGTTTTCTATGTGTTAACGTTATAGAGGTGTTTTATCTCATTTTCAATAAATTTTGAAATAATGATAACCACCATAACAACTGTGCCCCACCACCCATCCATCCACAACCCACCACTGTCACTGCCACCACCACCACTACTTGAAAATATATAAATGAATTTTCTACCTTCTTAAAGCATTGATTTTGCTTGAGCAGTCACAAGGCTAGTTATTTTGTAAAGGAAGTCACATAATTACTGAAATTAACTTTGGTATATTAGTGGTGATGATGTTTATCAAGCCTTGAGAAAATGAATGGCAAAAGTCGAATGATTAACAGGATTTGAACTCAACTCAGAATATAGAGTAATGAAACAACTGAAATACTACTGGATGCCATTTGGTCTATGGTTCTATCGTTTCTTCCTGTTTCCAAAGATATTAGGTTGAATATATGGATTCTGAAGAAACACATAACAATATTTTCCAATAGTTTTCTCCAATTATTAGCTTTTATAAATCAAAAGGGTATAATTTTAGATACTTCTTCAATAACAAAACATCTAATATTTATAGTTTGATTTCTCCATAGATAACAAGGTAATCATAATAGTTCTATAAAAAGAAACAAAAACAATGAAGTCACCCTACCTCTCACTAACACCACAAAAAAAAAAAAAGAGAGAAAAAAAAGAAAAACAAGCTACAAGTAAAAAATTATTTCTTCTTACACTATTCAAATATTCTTGAATAGCAATTGTTCAGGATTATAAAATGAAGAATTCCATTTATAGGTTAAAAATAAATATTAAAAAAAAAGAATGTAAACTATAAAAATTCAATAAAAACAAACATGCTAAATATTCTAAATAACAAAACCATCTTTTGAAAAGAAATTCAATTATGTGCTTTTGGTACGATGATATATTTCTCTATTTCTCCTTTCTTTCTCTATTTTTGAACCAACAAAATTGGGGTATTCAATGTTATTTTAATCACTAGTGAAGAAGAAAAAGAAGAAGAAGAAGAAGAAGAAGAAGAAGAAGAAGAAAATGATGATGATGAAGAAGAAGAAAATGATGAAGAAGAAGAAAAAGAAGAAAATGATGATGATGATGATGATGATGACAATATTTTTCTTGATGATTCTGAATGACTGATTCACAATAGTTTGGATTATGGATGTTAAAAACAGAATAGGATTTTTAAAAAAAACATTTTTTGAAAAAAAATTTTCAATCTATCCTACGAAACAAGCAAAAGATTTTTATTTGAAATATTTTGAATCCATATTTCATTGATGTTTAAAAATTCTAAACTTCAATGAAAATTAAATACTAGAATGTTAGAAGTGGGTGGGGTAGAGAGAAGCATATCTTACCAAACAATTTGTTTGAAGGATTCGGTGAAGCCTTCCATAAAGTTGGATTTGAACTCTTCGAAATATTGTTGCCATTGAAGTTGTTTGTCTTTTTTCGTTTCAACATCTGCCTTGACAGTCAGAACTGTTAAAGAATATAGATTAAGATGGAAAGAATATAAGAGAGAGAGAGAGAGAGAGAGAGAGAGAGGAAGAGAGAGAGAGAGGAAGTGAGGGAGAGAGAGAGAGAGAGAGAGAGAGAGGAAGTGAGGGGGAGAGAGGAAGTGAGGGAGGGGCAGAGAAAAAGTAGAAAGAAAAAGAGCAAAAATGAAGTAGAAGAGGAAAAAGATAGGAGGAAAGAACAGAAATGATGAAAGAAGAAGAAGAAGAAGAAGAAGAAGAAGAAGAAGAAATGGGAAGGGAGAAGTGTAGGAGAAAAAGGTGATGACAAAAGAAAGTAAAATAAGAAAGAAAGGAAAAATGGAAGATGACAAAATGAATAAGAAGAAAATAAAAACAGAAGAAAGCAATAAAAGAGGCCAGAAATAGGAAAATATGAGAGAAATAACTGTAATGACGAAGAGATATGAAGAGACGAGAGAAAAGAAGTAAAGTAAAAAAAAAATTAATAAAATTGAGAGAAGAAAAGCTTCCACAAAAAAAAAAAGATGAAATAAAAAATTGAAAATAATCATCAATGAAATAAGATGAAAAAAAAAAAAAGCTTTCAGTCAGAAAAGTATTCTGAAATTAAAAAAAAAATGAAATTAAAAACATATAAACATGAAAATGATGAGATCAACATTTTAATATTCCAAGAAAGGTACAAAGGGAAGAGTTTCGAGAAAGGAGGAGAGGTTTAGTCAATTAAATTGACCCAAGTAATCGACTGGTATTTTATTTTTATCAATTTTGGAAAGATGAAAGCCAGTGTTGATCTCAGTTGACATTTGAACTCAGAATGTAAAGAGTTGGAACAAATACAATGAAGCATTTTATTCAAAGCTCCAATGATTCAGTGAAATTGTATTTTTCTTTGCATTGCCACAAGGACGATAGATGAACAGATGTTGCATGGACTGGTTACAAAACACAGTCGGAATATGTGTATGTGCAGGTCTACATTAAATGTGGGTGACGGAGAGAAAAAAATGGTGGAGAATAGATAAACTGGAATACACAAGATATAGAAAGAGTCCTTAGAGATAAGGAGTTTCACACAAAGCTAATAATATCCAGTATTATCCAAACTGCCATGGGTAAATAGCCCTTCCCAGCAGTTTTACAGATACCTGCTAACAGTTGGGCCATTTGTTTCAGTTATGCTTACCAGATTCACCCATCTTTCAACAAATTCACTAAAGGGCAGCCCCTCTCTGTTCAATTTCCTCTTCTCTCTAAGTGGAGCATGAAAAACATGTTAATGAGGACAAGCTTGTAATTGAGGAAGAAATGTGTGTACTGAGCCCAAAAAGATAGCCATGTACTTATATTGATTTTTATAAATACAAATATATGTGCGTGTGTGAGAGTGAGTGAGTGAGTGAGTGAGTGAGTGAGTGAGTGAGTGAGTGAGTGAGTGAGTGAGTGAGTGAGTGAGTGAGTGAGTGAGTGAGTGAGTGAGTGAGTGTGTGTGAGTGTGTGTGTGTGTGTGTGTGTGTGTGTGTGTAGCTTAAATTTTGCATTATTTTCAAAGATTTTTTGCACTTTGCATTAATGCAGGCCTGGAAGTAATTTATTTATTATTGAATATAATAATATAAATTAATTACATATTATAAAAGTTACAAAAGAATTTTTCATGAAATTAGAATTTTCTTGTTAAATAAAATTTCATCAAAATATTTCTCTGTCTTTTGTGGCTTTATACATACATACATACATAATACATACATGCATACATAAAGATATATATATATATATACACACATTCTTTTATATATATTGAATGCCTCCCTTCTTTTATTCCCTCTAGTCCTTCTCTTCCTTTCTTTCCTTCTCTTCACTTTAGTCTTTCTTTTCCAAATCATAACTTCTCTCTCCCTTTCCTCTTTATCTCTCTTCCTCTTACCTTATATTTATTCTTATCACCTCTCTTCATACCCTCTCCCCATGCATGAACCATTCCTTTAGTGTTCTGCTTGGTCATAACCAGAAATCACTGATGAATGTAGCATTATTTACTTAGGTCGTCCAATTTTTCTCAACCAATTGATGGACCAATTGATTAAAACTACCAATAACAAACTTATAATGACTACTGGAAACAACTGTAAGTCAAATTTATTACACTAAAGGAAAATAATGACCATTATTTATGCCTTGCCTTATATATATATATATATATATATATATATATATATATGTATGTATTTATGTATGTATATATAAATAGTTTTTGTGTGTGGAAGGTGTACAGGTACAATTAACACTACAAATATACAGAAAATAGACTCCATCCAATGCCAGTGGGGTAAGCTAGAGGTAGTTGATATCTTTCGTAATTAGTAGGCGACCAAATCAGTAGTGGAGGTGGATGCTCCAAGAGCATAACTGTGAGAATAAGAATAGGCTGGGCAAAGTTCAGAAAGCTCCTATCTTTGTTGGTAACAAAGAGCTGCCCTCTCAGAATGAAAGGGAGACTGTATAATGCTTATGTGAACAGCTATGCTACATGGCAGTGAAACGGGCAGTGAGCATTGACCACATGCATAAGCTGGAAAGAAATGAAGCTCGTATGCTTTGCTGGATGTTCAATGTCAGTGCGCATACACGACATAGAAAAGTTGGGCATAAGAGGCATCAGATGTCGTATGCAAAAAGGATGGCTGCATTGGTATGGTCATGTGATACATATGGATGAGAACAGCTGTGTGAAGAAGCACCAATCTCTGAGTGTGGAGGGAACCTGTAGAAGAGGTAGATCCACAAAGACATGGGATGAGGTGGTGAAGCATGATCTTTGAATGTTGGGCCTCACAGAGGTGATGACTAGTGACAGAGACCTTCGGAGATACGCTGCACTTGAGAAGACTCATTAGGTCAAGTGAAATCATAGCTGTAGCCATGCTGGTGCCATGTAATTGGCACCTGTGAAATTACAATCACGGTTATTGCCAGTGCCATGTAAATGGCACCTATGAAATTGGAGTTGGGCCATCGTTGGGGGGGGCCTTGTCAATGGCACCCATGAATCATAGTCATAGTTGTAGTTGTTGCTGGTGCCATGTAAATGGCACCCATGAATTTTAGTTGTGGTTACTGCTGGTGCCATATAAATGGCACCCATGCATCATAGTTGGGAGTCATTGCTTGTGTCATGTAAATGGCACCTGTGAATTGTAGTCATGGTCGTTGTCGGTTTCATGTAAATGGTACCTGTGTCAGTGGTATGTAAAAGCACTCATTACACTTCTGGAGTGGTTGGCATTAGGAACGGCCTCCAACTGTAGAAACCATGCCTATCAGACTGGAACCTGATGCAGCTCTCCAGCACATCAGCTCCAGTCTAACCCATACCAGCATGGATAGTGGACGTTAAATGATGATGATGATGATATATGCACCAAGTGTCAGTTCTGGACACACAAAAGGTGCAGCAACAACAAAAGAAGGTTATCAGAGAACCTAACTTTTGTATGTGGAAGGTGCACAAGCATAATAAATGCTGAACATGTGCAAAAAATAGACTCCAATAACTGACAGGGGGTGGGGAGCAAGCTAGAAGTAGTAGATAGCTTCCAGTGTCTAGGCAACTAGGTTAGTAGTAGAGGTGGTTGTTCTGAGGGTGTGGCTGTGAGGATAAGATTAGGCTGGGCAAAGTTCAGAGAGCTCCTACCCTTACTGGCAACAAAGAGCCTCTCTCTCAGAGTGAAAGACAGATTGTTTGATGCCTATGTGCAAACAGCTATGCTGCATGGCAGCAAAACATGAGCTGTGATAGCCGTGGACATGCGTAGGCTTGAAAGAAATGAAGCCAAGATGCTTCACTGGATGTGCAATGTCAGAATGCATGTTCGGCAGAGTGCAAGTATCTTGAGAGAGAAAAGTTAGGCATCCGATGAATCAGATGTGGTGTGTGCAAGAGAGACGACTGCGATGGTAGGGTCATGTTGAAACTGTTCTTTCTTGAAAAAAGAACTTGATACATTGGACAATACAAAGAAACTGAAAACTGGATTGGTGAGCATGGATGGAACGCTTTAGACTATGAATCAAACCTTGACTAAGGCTATCCAACAACAACAAGTATAAAAAAAAGTGCATAAGTGAGGCAAACTGTATTCATTTGTGTGTGTGTATATGCATGTGTATGTGTGTTTGTATGTGTGTGGGGTTGTAGGTGTGGGTGTCTGTGAAATTTACAATATGTTGAATTTTTACTCTCTTGTGTGAAATAACTAGCTGTTCTTCAGAGACTCATCTAATTAAGCAAATGCTTTATTTAATGATTTATTTTGTAAACAAAAGATAATCCAAGGATTATCAACAACAATAAACTTCTGATTCAAATGAAATTTTGTTTGCTAATAATTTCTGTTCAAAGTCAACTTGTTATCCATTAAAGAAGTATTTTAAGAAGATTTAGTAATATTATTCCTTTTAATTTTGTTTTTGCTTATCTTTCATTTGTTTTTGTAAATTGCTTAATTTTGATATTTATTTCCAAAAATATTGAGAACATTTTTGTTTTTAAATACAACCCAATGAAATATTTATTAATCCTACTCTGATTAACTGCTGCTTATAACAATTAGGTCAGCTCTGATTCAACAGACCTACGATCAAACACATTCCATTTGTGACCATCTCTTCTTATCAGTTTTTTAAATGCTGTATTTCTAGAACTGCAAAAATAAATATATTTTCTATTTTTAAGTATATGAAGCAGAACTGGTCACAGAACTGGTCTTTCTCAATAACACAACACACAGTCTGGTCTGGGAATTGAACTCACTACCTCAGGATTATGAGCCTGATGCTCTAACCACTGAGCCAGGTACCAGAAAAAAATCTTGTACATATTCCTGACCCTAAGTCAACAGAAGTAATTCAAAATGAAGTGTTGTACTCAGAGACACAAACACCTATACGCACACATGTGCACACACGCACACATGTGCACACACACACACACACACATACATACATACGCACACATTGAGCATTTATACTCTTACCGGTCTCAGTACATAGTTTATCAACTGGTACTACTTTTATCAAGCATAGAAGGCAAAATGGAGTTGGGTAGGATTTGAAGTCAGTCTGTAAATGGATGGTACTATAGAGCAGAATTATCTTTTGCCCCACTCCAGCCTGGTATTGTCATTAGATTTGAAAGGCAACGAGGGCACATTTACATGATTGTTTTAAACTGCTTGAAATAATTACAAAAATCTGTCTCGAATAATACCATGACCATCCTTTAAAATATTAACATAAGAATACATTAAATAATGTTGTCCTCGATACATTATGAATGAAAAAATGCTTATAGTAGGAACACTTTTGATCATAAGCATGACCAAATGTGAGATCTAAATAACATTATTGAATTTGGAATCATAACTGGTATCTAATACCTTATTACCCACCATAACTGATACATGGGTATCTGATATCCTGTTACCCATCATTTCACCCTTTTATCATTCTGATTCTACAGTAACAACAAGACTTCCTTCAACCAACATCCTACCATCTTTAATGAATGTCTATATGTCAACATGAACCAATAGCTGAGACTTCTAAGTATTAAACTAGACATTATAGCAGCCAGTTCTCCCTCAAATCACAGTCTCATGTCTCATATTACTTTGAACAATACCCTTGCATTGCAAGGTATTACTGCAAATGAGAAATAGTCTTTTCGAAACAGATTCATTCAATGGATTGTTTTGATATATATTTTCTTTTTTGTTAATTAATCCATGTTGTTAAAAAATCAAACACTAATAACTACGACTATTACATACCAGCCTTTCCAATTCTCACCCAGCGCTCACACATGTATATTGTTCTTTGTTAACATATGCTGATAAATAAATAAGCAGTGTTACATTCCTGTCTCCAAACACCTCTTTTCTTCTTTCTTCATGACACATTCTCATCTTGAAATTAATTACCTCAATGCAACTTACAATCTTACTTGCTCTGCATTCTACCTTGAACATCTGCATGCATGTGCATATATGTATCAGATTATATCTGCTTATGTGCGTATTCGTGCGAGTTCAGAAGGATACCCAAATGTATGTGTGTGTGTGTGTGTGTGTGTGTGTGTGCATGTATGCATGTATGTATGTATGGGTGTGTGTATGTGTGTCTATGTCTACTTGTGTGTGTGTGTGCAAGTATGTATATATGAATGTATAGAGTACCAGATGCATTTGAGGACGTATTAGGTTATTCTATTTTTTTAAAAATTCTAATCTAATAAAAATCAAATGTATTTTCATAAAAATTTGTGCAGACGTTCTTGCTAAGCTCTCTCATAAGATTATTCTGTGAATCTACCTTCAGCGTTGCTGAGTGCTTAAGCATAGGACTAGAGTCATTGATAAGCCTGCACTAAATGGTCTTTATTCATTTTGCACATCACCACGACAATGGTGGCCTTCAATAATGCTGTGTTATTGTGAGGATTTTCAGCTCCAGAAGTCCATAAGGTTTAAATTAAGAAGCTGCAGACAGAAATATATTGTGAACTCTATATAGAGGTGTGATATACATTTGCATACACACACACACACACACACACACACATATATATATTTATATATCATACATATATATATCCTTATATATATCATCATCATCAAATATATATATATCATACATATATATATATCATCATCATCATTTAGCATCCATTTCCCATGCTGGCATGGGTTAGACAGTTTGGCTGGACAAATTGCCAAAAGTCTTGGTCACTTGTCATTACCCCTGTGAGACTCAACATCTGAAGATTATATTTCACCACCTCATCCCAGATCTTCCTGGATCTACCTCTTACACAGGTTCCCTCCATGTTTAGAGATTATCATTTCTTTATACACACATATATATATATATATATACACACACATACATTAGATTGGAGCCTGGTGTTGCCATCCGGTTTCGCCAGTCCTCAGTCAAATCGTCCAACCCATGCTAGCATGGAAAGCAGACGTTAAACGATGATGATGATGATGATGATGATACATATATATAGAACATGTGTAGGCTTGAAAGAAATGAAGCTAGTATGCTTCACTGAATGTGCAATGTCAGTGTGCATGTATGAAAGAGTGTAAGCAACTTGAGAGAAAAGTTTGGCATAAGAGGCATCAGATGTGGTGTGCAAAAGAGATGTATAAAGAAGTGCCAATCTTTAATTGTGGAGGGAACCGCCACAAGATTGAGGAGAGTGAGATGAAGACAAGCTTGAGGTGAGAATATCTCAGAAGAACCAAATTGATTGTGGACAGGTGACTGAGTGTAAGAACAAGATCTGAGTAATGAATACAGGGAGTTTCCTTAATGCTATATGGCACAGGTGTTGTTAGGTGGTCAAAGAGTGATCTTGAGCAAATGGATAGAAAAACCAGGAAAGTGATGACAATGAATGAGGAACTGCATCCTAAAAGTGATGTCACTAGACTGTATATGCCAAGAAACAAGGAAAGAAAATGCCTCATAGGATGCAAAATTTGTGTTGTCAATGAGGAAATTGTCTGGGAAGGTACATCAAACGCAGATTGAACCTTTGCTTGTTGCTGTTAGAAATAGCACCATGATACCTACTGAGTATGTGATACCCAAAAGCATTTAAGAAACAAGATGGAGAACAATGATTAAACAACTGGAAAATGAAAACAATGCATGGGCAATACCTGAGAGAAATCAAAGGAAAGGACAAGATGAACACTTGGAGGGGGCCAAGGAAAAGTGATCTGCAGTGAGACATTAATATGCAACACCGAGGAACAAGCTCTGAGAACTAATTACACCAAGTTCCAAATAAATAAGAGTAATGAATCACTGCTTTGTAGGATATGTGGTAGAAAAACCAAAATAATCTCACATATTGTGTGCAAGTGTAGCAAACTGGCCCAAAAAGAATACAAGAGGGGGGCATGTTACTGTAGCTAAGTTTGGTCACTAGAGACTGTGTGAAACGTACGGTCTTGAAAGAACACAAAAATGGTACAAATATAAATTAGAAGGCATCAATGAGGATAATGAATATAAAATCTTATGGGATTTTGCAATCCACTCATTGATGCTTGGAGACCAGTGTTGTTGTGGATGAAAGGAAGAAGTGTTGTGAGGTTGTGAGGTTTACTTTCTTTGCAACAACAGTTGCCACTCTGCTTTCAAGGTATGAAATAAAGGAGTACCAAGTTAAAGCCCCTGGGTATGAAATAAAGGAGTACCAAGTTAAAGTCCCTGTTCTTTTCTCTCTTATTATTGATTGTACTCTTATATTCTTATATTAAATTATACACAACTCAGATTGTGTGAGACTCTGTTGAATATGCAATGGTGGGAGTTTAATGCAATTAACAATATGAGCCAAAATGTTAATAGAATGACTGTTTTGTTGTGTGTGTATATATATATATATATATATACACATACGTGTGTGTGTGTGTGTGTGTGTGTACATGTATATAACACTCACAACTACACACATGCATACATGCACACACAAACACACACACACACACACACACACACACACACACACACACACACACACAAACACAAGGTGCAGTGGTAGAATGGTAACTGTAAAGTATTGGTTAGAATGTCTCATGGTATCTTTTTTTTCTGACTTACCATGCACCAGGTTCAAATCCTGCAGATGTCAAATTTACCTTTTGGTGTCAACAGAAAGGTACCAATCAATTGACAGAACTTTGCTACAAGATCAGCAACAACTTGTTAAAATGTGTAGTAAAATCAGAACTAGTATTTTGTTGTTTAACATTTAAGAAAAAAAAAAAAAAAATACTCTAATAAATTGACTGATGTAGAAATCTGGCATTTCCCAAATCCCTTGTATTTAAAACTGAAGTTTCATCAACCGTACCAATCAGCTGAGAATAAGTTCAAATAAACATTTTTTCTTTTTAACTATAATATGTCCTTCAAATATTTTGACTTGTACGTTTCTATGGCATTTCTCAACTGTATTTGAAAACTCTACCATCAAGTGGAAAATTCCTGAAATTTATTAGCCATTTATATTAACAGAGACAAAAACTGTCAGTTTTGTACTGTAGACAAACATAACAGATGAATATACACATATTGGGTAAATAAAAATAATTAAAAAAAGCAAAAACTATGTTAATTATTTAAATATCAGAACAAATTTCTTCAATAGGTGCTCACCTTTTGGCAAATTACTGCTCACCCAGAGAAAAATACTATCTACAGCAAGCTAGCACTTAACCAGGCATTCACTCGATACTCTCCGTACACACAAATTATATAAACTCTTACATTACACATACCTATTATATAAAACAACCACTGCATATAAGGCATAGTTGACATCATGAGATTTTTGCAGATAGATCAGCACAAATTTCCAATAGGATACACACATTTCTCACAAGCCCAGAGTGTGAGACGTGTTTCTAAAACAGATAAACATGGCTTTAACAATGCAGAGTACATTTTAGTCACCTCATACACTGTTAATGTAAGAGGCACAATTCGAGTAACATACTTGCCACCACCATCACAAAAGACATAAATTCTCGCAGGAGTAACTATTTTAAATTTGCTTGAAGATTGTAAGGAGCATGCTAGTTTATCTTCCCTGAGGGTTCAAGCCACAGACAAGCTTGAAACTTAGGTAGCATTTGTATTTCTTAAGCACTGCATAAAGATTGTATGTTACTCTGGTTTTGGTATTGAGTTCTCACTCATTGATGAATGTGTGGTAAGTAGCTTGCTTACCAACCACATGGTTCCGGGTTCAATCCCATTGCGTGGCACTTTGGGCAAGTGTCTTCTACTATAGCCTCGGGCCGACCAAAGCCTTGTGAGTGAATTTGGTAGACGGAAACTGAAAGAAGCCCATCGTATATATATATATATATATATGTATGTGTGTTTGCGTGTCTGTGTTTGTCCCCCCACCATTGCTTGACAACCGATGGTGGTGTGATTACTTCCCCTGTAACTTAGCGGTTCGGCAAAAGAGACCGATAGAATAAGTACTAGGCTTCCAAAGAATAAGTCCTGGGGTCGATTTGCTCGACTAAAGGCGGTGCTCCAGCATGGCCGCAGTCAAATGACAAACAAATAAAAGAGTAAAAGAGATACATTTTTATCTTTCTCTTCCACCTCCTTTCTTGTCTCCCCACCACCACCACATATGAAATGACTAAACAATATATATATATATATATATATACATATATGTATTAACTGTTGAATGTGTGTGTGTCTGTCTGTATTTGTCATGTAACCTTATACTTAGTTTGCAACAATTTCCCCAATTTTTGTTGCTTCATTTTTCTCTTCATCTTCAATTCTTACCAATTTTCAGTTGCTCTTTTATTGCTTTCTTGTTGAAACTTTGTGCATCTTTAGCATCAATAAAACAACAAGCAAAGAAAAATAATACAATGGCAACATAGAATATTTAAAAACAACAACTGCAAGAAATATAATGTTCTGTACAAAAATTATTATAAAACAATATGTATGTATGTGTATGAAATATCTATTTAGTAAATATTTAATTCTTAAATGTCATTACACACCATAACCAACTACCTTTCTGTTCATTATGATATATGGGACAGTGTATCCTTGCTTGAAAACTGTGCTCCGTAGATTTTATTGAATAAGGAACAATATAATAATTTTTAAAAATGTTTTGTAAATGTTTGTGTGTGTGTATGTGCATGTACGAGTGTGTTTGTGCGTGTGCACATGCACGTGTGTATGTGTGTGTGTGTGCATGTGTGTGCGAGAGATATCCAGGAAAGAAATAGCTATGAATATGTTGAGAAAGAACAAAAATAAATCAAATGGAAATACTGAATTCAAGCATATTTTCCCAATTTTCAGTATTTAAACATTTTTTTTATCTGTTGTCGACATGATAGACATCACCATTATTATTACTGCTACAAGCACTATAGACATCACCCCATCCTCACCATCATCACCAACACAACCACTGTATTCCCCATCGTCATTGTCAGTATCCTCCCACCACCACCACCACCAACCACAACCATCACCATCATCTTTATCGCATCATTTATTAATGTTAAAACAAATGAGCTGCAAAAATGGGCTGACAGAAACATGTATCATTATTTAGTGATTTTTCCTTTTGTATTCTGTGGTTACAAGTTCAATTTCCACCTGGAAGTCAACCATAACTCTCCTACCAGCTGAGGGTTAATAGAATAAGATATCATACATGTATAAGCAAACTGATTTTTATCAAATATACCTGTCTCTCAATCATGACCACAGCAGTGATAACGACAACCTCCACCACCATTACCACCACCACTACCACTACCACCACTAACAACAGAATCTGCAATAAGAAAAACAATAGCAAATTTATTGTAAGAAAATTGGTATTTAGAGTTTAGAGTGTGTTGAATATAGGAATTATAATGTGAAATAACGTTTCTTTCAGATAGAAAATGCTTTCTTGAGGATATTAACAATTCCAAGCATTATAAATGTCTGTATAATGTATTGATGCTTTCTTTCATTTGAGAGTCTTCAATACAGAATGAAAGAGGGAGAGGGAGAGAGAGAAAGGGAGAGAGGGAGAGAGGGAGAGAGAGAGAGAGAAAGAGAGGGAGAGACTGAGCTACAACAACCACTTCTAGCATGCTTAATTCTTTTCCTCTGCATTTATTTTTGGTGAAATCATCTTGAAATTCTAAAGTAGTTATCATCAATGTTTTGTAATCTTCATAAACAAAATTGTTTGTATTCTTCAGGTACAGCAATGTTGCCTATAAAACATTCATTGTTTTATTTTTTTTTGTTTTATTTTTTGTTTTTGTTTTTTTTATCAACAAGCATTCTGCTGGGTCTTCAATGATCTGTTGCTAAATCTGCTTTTGTGTTTAAGTTCCCCCAAATATTTTCCTGCTTGTTTCTAAGATTCTTTTCACTAACTCATTGGTACCATTTAGTACCATTTGTACCATACTTCTAGCACAGATCTAAACTTAAATTGTAATATAGATTTCTAATAACATTTATAATACTTCCAAGCTACCATTTGGCAGTAATATATTGGTTTTCCCGCTTAAAATGTTTTAGAGTTGTTAAGTGGGTGCTAAATGCTGATGATGTTGATGATGATAATGATGATGGTATACATATACATCATCATCATCATCATCGTTTAACGTCCATTTTCCATGCTGACATGAGTTGGACAGTTTGACTGAGATCTGGAGAGCCAGCGGCTGCACCAGGCTCCTATCTGATCTGGCAATGTTTCTACAACTGGATGCCCTTCCCAACGCCATCCACTCCAAGAATGTAGTGGGTGTTTTTTACGTGACAGGAGCCTGTCATGTGGGCCCAGCATCGATTATGTTCAGATAGTGCTTTTTATGTGCCACTGGCATGGGGGTCAGTCAGGGGCTACTGGCATCGGCCATGTTCAGATGGTGCTTTTTACGTGCCATATATATATATTGGGTTGTCCAGAAAGTTTGTGCCAATTTTTAAAGGAAAGAGAAACGTCAATAAATACTTGCCATTACATTTTTGATGAAAGAATTCATCAAGGTATCTTTTTACATCATCCAAGGAATTGAAATTTTTACCATTAAGACTATTCTGCAGAGACCCGAATAAGTGAAAATCCAAAGGAGCAATATCTGGTGAATATGGAGGGTGGGGTAACACATCCCAGCTGAGCTGCAGCAATTTTTGTCTGGTTCCCAAAGAAACGTGTGGTCTTGCATTATCATGTTGGAAAACAACACCCTTCCTGTTGGCCAATTCTGGACGTTTCTCTTGAATTGCTGCTTTTAACTCATTGAGTTGTGTCTAGTATTTCTCAGAATTAATTCTCTGGTTACTTGGGAGAAGCTCATAGTACAGAATTACTTTCCAATCCCACCAGACACAAAGCAAGACTATTTTAGGGTGAAGACCCACTTTTGGGGTGGCTAAGGGTGGCTCATGTTGCTTACTCCAGGATCGCTTTCTCTGAACATTTCGGTAGATAATCCATTTCTCAACACCTGTCACAATTTGCTTTGAAAAAGGTGCGTTTTCATTCCTTTTATAAAGCGAATCACAGATGGAAATGCAATCCAAAAGGTTCTTCTCACTCAACTCATGTAGTACCCAAACATCGTAGCGATTTGTGTACCCAAGTGCTCGTGAACCAAGTGCTCATGACGACAGATTTTGATAGGTTGAGGCTTTCTACCAATTCTCGGGTTGTGCAATGTGGGTTATTCTCAATTAATGTCTTGATTTGGTCATCATCTGTAGTGGATGATCTGCCTGATCGCTCTTCAACAATAAGGCTACAATCTCCAGCTCGGAACCTTGCGAACCACTTCCGTACAGTTCTTTCAGATAAAGAAGCATCACCGTAAACTGCGCATATTTCTTTGGTTGCTTGTGAGGCATTTTTCTCTTTACGGAAAAAGAAAAGCATCTAGTGCCGAAAATGAACTTTCTTATCTTCCATTTTAAAGGGTTACAGAATTAACGCAAGTTATAGGAAGGCGAGGATGTGGAATAAGTACAGTGTTATTGGACGCTCAGGAAAGGAAAGAAAAGAAAGAGGATTTTAACGTTTTGAGCAGAGCTCTTCATCAGAAATATAGAAAAAGTCCAAAGAAGGGAAGAGAGAGAAAGAAAATTGCCAACAATGCACACACACACACACACACACACACAC
This sequence comes from Octopus bimaculoides, assembly GCF_046866305.1. NCBI lineage: Eukaryota > Metazoa > Mollusca > Cephalopoda > Octopoda > Octopodidae > Octopus > Octopus bimaculoides. The sequence goes on from NC_142946.1 coordinate 37,717,040, forward strand.
ACACACACACATCTGTATGTAAAATGTATGAGATTCATTATTATTTACTATGATCACTTTGTTGCTGTGCATTGAAGGTGTGGATTTGTCTCATCAGGTGACTTGTGAAAAGGTGCTTTGCATTTTAATCTCCCTGTCGCTTATTTCTATTGGAATACATTTTGGTTGCTGTAGTGCGCTACATGTTTATTCAAGGAACTGGTTAATAATCTCATATAAGCAGTGACTTACAATGAACCCATCTCATATAAGCAGCGACTTACAATGAATCAAAAAATAAAAAATAACAATATATAAAATATCTAAATGGATTAAATGATATGTTATACACAAATGGTGAAATGCTGTTAAATAAAACCTTGAAGCATCTGTATATATATATATATATATATATATATATATATATATATATATTTATATATATATATATATATATATATATATTTATATATATATATAGTTGTGTGTGTGTGTGTGTGTTCTTATTTATATGTATGTATTCTAGATCTATTGCTAAGAAGGTGAATATATATAGAATTATAGTAGTATGGAATTTTAAGTCAATGCATAATGTGATAAGGGTTGCTAGGCATATTTTGTTTGATGACTTTAAAAGTTAATCTTCTGTAACTTATCCAGTTAGTATGCTATAGCATCACCCCACTAACTCAAATAGAGGAAGTGACAGAGCAGCACTTCAGCACCACCTGCTGGCCTGTTACTGCAACCATGTCAAAACAATTGACATAGCAAACATACGTCTGCATTTATATATATATTCACACATGCACACACTACCCTCTGGTTGGTGTTAGGGAGGGCATTCAGACATGGAAACCATGGCAACCAGAATCATTGCAGTTCGTCTGCCAACCTATTATATCTTGTCAAACTGTTCTACTCATGCCAGCATGAGAAACAGATGTAAAACGATGACAATCACACACATACACACACACACACACTCTCACACACACACATGCAAACACACACACACACACACTCACTCTCTCTCTCACACACACACACACACACACACACAATACTATAAATTAATGTTTTGCATTGCAAATGTCTGTGACAAAATAAAGAAATGATTATCATTGTTATATTAAGACAGAATTAGTTGAGAGCTGGATAAGAGGCTTTGTGGTATTTGGCCATTATTTTGTCAACTTGATTCATGTTCTGGGTTCAAATTCCACTGGGGCTCCACTTTTGACTTTCATTCCCCCCCCCCCCCAGCGCTATAAAAATATAAATAACCAGTCAAGTGGTATGACGTTAGCTGAGTTCAATGGCTGTGCTGGTGGTGTTTGTGTGTCAATTTATCAAATTATTATTTTTTTTTATTGCTGCATATATACATCAGCTGTAAATGAACACAAGCAATTGTTATATTTTAACACTACCATATTTTAAAAATAAATACAGTGGGCATGAAATTTTTATTTTCACTATATTCTTCTAATTTCTCATTTGTATCATAAATTTAATTTTTTTTTTTTTTTACTTTTTGTTTTGTTTCCTGGAATACTGAAAATGCAAAAAAAAAAAAAGAAAAGCTTTATGATTACTGCTTGGACACAGGGGAAATTATTCGACAGGACTATGCACTTACAAATTATTTTCAACACAATGAACAAACTGCAGTGAAGAGTGTATAATGAGTTATGAGAAAAATGAATAAAACATACTTTTTTCCTCTGTTTCTTTTTGTTTCTTTCGTATCAAATTGGTTTCATTAGATAAATTGCTTTCAGTCTGCAAAAGTCAAACCATTACAACTTGATATTATTTCTCAAATAGGGTAGCAAGAACTCTATAGTGTAACAACTAATCTCACAGCGATCAACAAGTCCATGACTTGCTTTCAATTCCCTTGATAGAAAATGTATTTCATTCATGCTATTAATGACCTTGAAAAGGTTTGAGGTGTCACACATTTTCATTTGTTTTTTTCTTTTTCCCAAACCCCATCTAAATCTGAAGTCTTCTCGTCATGTAAGAAAGGCTCAGGTAGTATCATAACCAGTACTACTTTATTAGAGCTAAAAGTCCAGTTGTTTCATCATCATTTTTATTATTGTTGTTGTGAATATCTTAGAAATATAGTAAAAATTCAAATAACTTGGAAGTACAGTAAACTTTAAGAGCACTCTTGATGAAATCAATGTTACAATATGTAAGGCTACAATTGTTTTTGGAAAACTTTCCCATCATTTGCGGAATGACAACAGTATCAGTTTGAAAATTTAAAGAAGTGCATAGAAATCTCGTATTTTGAACACACTTTTGTACAAGGTAGAAACATGGATTCCTTACTACAGACATGCAAAGAAACTTGAAACCTTTCACACGTGCTGTCTGTACAATATCTGCAACATAAAATGGCAAGAGAAGATATTAAATGCCAAAATTTTAGTAAAATGTGATATCTCCAGTATCAAAAGCTGTTTAGAATTCAGTGAAGATGTATATTGTTATTGTTGTTATTTTTATTGCTATTACTTTTTGATGAAACTCTCAGCATATTTTGCGAGGTAGAAGTGTCAGCTACACACAGCCAGCAAGCTAAGGCAATTGGTTTATGCTTCAAGAACCCTGCAGAGACTCATGCAGTTCCAAACAATGTGGATTTTTGTAGGTGTTCTACTTTCACAATTTCACCAATCTTTTCGAGCCATGTTGCAAGTTGAGTACTGATACTTCCAAGCATGCCAATCACTACTGGTATCACATCTACTCTCTTCATTGCCCACAACTTGCATATTTCCCACTTCAATTCATCGTATTTGCTTACTTTTTCTTCTTATTTCTTTTTCTTCCAGTTGTCACCTGGACATGCAATGTTGATTATCTCTTTTACTCTTTTACTTGTTTCAGTCATTTGACTGTGGCCATGCTGGGGCACCGCTTTTTTTTTAGTCGAGCAAATCGACCCCAGGTCTTATTCTTTGTAAGCCTAGTACTTATTCTATCGATCTCTTTTGCTGAACCGCTAAGTTACGGGGACGTAAACACACCAGCATCGGTTGTCAAGCGATGTTGGGGGGACAAACACAGACACAAACATATACACACACACATACATATATATATATATATATATATATACATACATATATACATACATATATACGACAGGCTTCTTTCAGTTTCCGTCTACCAAATCCACTCACAAGGCTTTTTTTCTCTTTTGTTCACCACAACGTCAGGTTTCCAACGTTTCCACCTGATGATCACACTGAATCGTTGATTGCATCCCACAAAATTGTGCAAACTTCATTCTCAGTAACCCCTTCTTTGCTCTTTGTAAGCCTTGATTTCCACTGAGCTCCCAAAGTTGTCTTTTGTATTCATGCTGTGCCAATTCCAGACATTCACTAACAATGTGCCATCCTGTTTCACCCCTCTCACCACACATTCTATATTTATTGTTGTCAGTAGTGTTGTCACTTCAGCACTTCACATAGATAGTCCTTAACACTTGTTCTTCTGCTGTTCATATAAATGCTTCTGTCTCTGTCTTGGTGTTTCTATCTCTTTCAAACTGACCATACATTTTTTTTTCCTTCCTTTTTCTTTCTTTCTTTTTTTTTTTGAGTTCTTCTCCTCTTAAAGTTTTTTTTCTTTACACTATTATCAATTTTGATGATGCCGGACTTCTGCATATGTTTCAGCAATGGTTCCATGACATTTTTTACGTACCATCATAACCTGTTTTCCTCTGCTTCTACACAATCCTAGCAACTGATCAAATCTCTTCCACTTTTTTCTTCTGGGCAAGTACAACCTACCAGTGTCACTCTTGGGATAGAATGCTGAATTCTATCTTAAATTATTATTATTATTATTATTATTATTATTATTCAGTAGTTTTATTTTTGTAAGGTGCTTTCACTTCACTACCGGGCGCAGCTCTGTGTGCCTTGGGTATGTGCTGTGATTTGCTGTGATGCTCTTATGGTTACTGTATTGAAAGTGTTTTGCGTAGGATGTGTGCAGTGCCCAGTCGTGCAATTTTCTGTATGTTATATATATTTGTAAGTCCTGGTGTTTTTGTTATGTAATTGTCTGAATATTTTTTTATTATACCTAAGGCACCTACTATGATAGGAATTGTTTCTGTTTTTAGATTCCACATTCAAGTTACCTCTATTTCCAGGTCTTATTATTATTATGATTATAAGAAAAACTTTTATCACAAAAATGGTGAGCTAGATTTAAAGCTGCTACATATGGGCTGAGTTGATAGTGTGCTGAACTATCAACAGAAAGGTTAATGGTTCATATCTCATAATTGATATGACACTGTGTTCTAACTATAATCAACACACTTAACTGTTGCATATCAGTGAACGAACTTCCATTTATGTGGTTGCTTGATCTGCTGAAAATGGCTGCCAAATCTCCTCCAAATCATGCTTATTGTCTTAAATAAGAAAAGTGTACACTAGATAAAATATTTGTTGATAACTTTTTAGAATACCTGTGTTCATGGGCCATCTCAATCACTATTGATTTGGAGCTAAACAACATAAAAAATAACCACAACACTTTAATTAACAATTATCTCAAGTTATCTAGCTGCCAACAAGTGCTGGTGCCATGAATTGTACAACTCACTGCTGTAGGCAGAAGATTCATTGTAGAATCAGTTATGTATTTCATTAGCTTGCCAGACTACTTTTCATATTTCCTGATAAATAAAGGCTTCAAAGAGGACTGAGCTTTTGCTATCCTAATTTTACTAAGATCTTTTACACAAAGACAAACCTTCAAAGGATTAAGCCAACAGGGAAGTGCTTCAATGGCCTTATAACACCCTATGTCACAATGGAATATGGAATTCAAATCTTCTGGTGCATTCAATGTCCCAGGCTCTCCTCTTTTTGTCATCTTCATTGTGTTTCAACCCACCCATAAAATCCACACCAACACTCTTTGGCCAATCATTTAATCATTCATGCTCAATCCAGAACTACAGTCCTCTACTATTCAATTGCTACAATGTACAAAGATTGAAACCGAAAACATCAGCCATTTCAATCTCACCAAACTGAGAGGACATCTAAACAAGAAGAAAGTCTCTGAAAAACACAAGGACTTTTGATATTGGTATTGAGTCATAAACTTTGGCAACAAACACAAGTGTTGAACCAGTCCCAGTCATAAACTGAGAATATATTTTATTAATTCAGGGACGATGAAAAGCAAAGTGAATGTCAGTTAGATTTGATCTGAGAAAAGAAAAGAATGTAAGTTAATACCACATACAGTGAAAGACATTCCAGCTATGACCATCCCATCTTGTTTTCAGATATAGTATATCTAGTACTATATAATCACATACGTCCTTCCCTTTTCAAGAGAGCAGATTGTAATTTGAAAGAGATTTGACAGCTATTTCTAGCAGGATAACTGACCACATACATTAACAACTACATAGACATAGATAAATGGATGGATTGGTATGTGTGTATGCTGTACGTATATGGATAGGTTGATAGTTAGGTATGTAGGTAGGTTGAAATGTAGACAGACAGACAGACAGACAGACAGATTTGCAGATTTAATCGATGTTAAGAAGTACATCAAGCTGCAAAATACTTTCCACAACAGTTCATTCAAGTGTTTAAGATTTGCAAGAAAATAAAATCAAACATATGCTAGTGTTTCTTTTTAAAACATAAACCAAAATAAACTAAACTGAATTGAGTTCCCTGTTTCTTTCCATTTAAAAATTTAAAACATATTTAAAAACATTAAATGAAACAAAAAATACTAATTTTCATATGAACTTGTTACAGGTATTTATGTATATCTATGTGTGTTTATGTATGTAAGTATGTATGTGTACATGTATGTGTATATACGTGTGAAGATATGTGTGTTTGTGTGTATGTATATATATATATATATATATATATATATATATATATGATTCCATATATGGTTGTGTGTAAACATATGAAAATTTTGCATGTATGTATGTGTGTGTTTAAGTGTGATTATACCTATATTGGTATGTGTGCTATGTCTCTTGGCATGTATGTAAATATTTAAAATTAGAAACAAATATCAAGATAAGCATAAAGGAAAAATCAATTTAAATTATATGCAGGTGGTTTGTATAACAGAGTATTGAAGAACAAAAAAATTATTGAAATACATCTCTCTGATTTTCTCATGTATACAATGTATGTATAAAATACCTATTTGGCAACAATTAAATGGTATATGCATTGAGAAGCTTACTACAAATAAAGTAGCCAAATGTATAAGATACTAAATTACCATCACACGAATATTGAATTTGGCTTTGGTGGGGCTCTGATCAATTTGGACCAATTGAAAGCATTCAATAGGGTCGTCCATCACAACTTGGAAGCTGTCCTGAAAGCAGTCAGTTTTGAATCCATTTTCAGTAGCTAGCACTTTATAATGCACAGTGACACCAGCACAGTGGTCAAAGCAAACAGTCACCTATCACAACTATTTCACATCTCACACTCAGTCCATCATAGCTGCCTACTGTCACCTCTTTTGTACATGTGGCTCTCAAGACACAGCTGCAGGGGGCATTCCTTTTGAACTGGGAGGGTGATGATGACATCACCATCATGATGTTGAATGTCACTGAAGTCAAACTATGCTGGATCATAGATATAGCGTGCCCAGCTGACAACAAGGTATGCGATAAGGATGAAAGAAAAGTCGAGCGATATGACAGGTTAGCATGGTAAGTTAAGCTAACTTCCCAGGTCGATGAAAAAGGTAGCAGTAGTACCAATAATTGTTGGAGCCCTGGGAACAGTGAGCAAAAATCTCGAGAAGTACGTGGAACAAATAGGGGCTGCAATAAGGGTGGAGCACTTGCAGAAAACAGCACTGCTTGGAACTGCTCGAATAATCCGGAAGGTGCTCGAAAAATAAGAGGTGTTACCTTAGTTCACTGGTTGTGAACAGCTGACACCGTAGTACATCTCCAGCGTTAGAAGCTGTGCAAAGGCATAATAATAATAATAATAATAATAATAATAAACACTGGAATAACAGCAGAAGAAAGATGGTATAGGCACATGCCAGAAAAGGTCACAGAAAATGAGAAAGCAACCGATTTACAAGGAACAATGCTGCTAAACCAATATTGACAGGCTATATGTGCCTAGGAACAAGGGAGAAAGAAGGAAAATACCAACCTTTTTTTTAACCAGACATTCATCACAACATACATACCCATCAACACACGACTGGTTACATTCCAAACATGTTGAAAGGACATCAACACAACACACACACACAAATATATATAAGAGCAGGTGTGGCTGTGTAGTAAGAAGCTTCCTTCCTAACCACATAGCTCTAGGTTCAGTCACACTGCATGGCACCTTGTGAGTGGATTTGGCAGATGCAATTTGAAAGAAGCCTGACATATATATATATATATGTATGTATTTTTGTGTGTGTCTTTGTGTTTTGTGTTTGTCCCCCTCATCCTCACTTGATAATTGGTGCTGATGTGTAACCTAGCAGTTCGACAGAAGAGAATGAGAGAATAAGTATTAGACTTAAAATGAAGAGTCCTGGGCTGGATTTGTTCAGCTAAAGAACCCTTGAGGGTGGCACCCCGGTATGGCTGCATTCAAATGAGTGAAACAAGTAAAAAGATAAAAAGATACATACATACATATGTGTGTGCGTATGTGTCTTGTGTGCGTATGTGTTTTGTGTGTGTTTTGTGTTTTGTGTGTTTGTGTGTGTGTGTGTGTGCATGTATTTATTTGTTTATGTTACCTTGTAGTTGCTTTAACACAAAGTGAATATTTCAATTCATTCAGCCTTTTAAATCAAACATAGAAGAAAGTTTACTTAGCATGAAGAAATCCCCAATTGAAAGTATAAATAACTGTTTGCCATATATGTGAGAAGCAAGTGTCTGTCCATTATGTGTACATATATATATGTGTGCATTTATATAGGTGCATGTATTCATGTGTATTTATTTTGATAATTAAAGTCCTGTGAAGCAATGGGCTACAGATATGCCTTCTATTTAATCTTCCTCTTCTTCATCTTTTTCACCATCATCAAGATGTCATTCAATGATATATACAGTAATGGATTGTTACTTTGATATGGTGCAGTACACATTGAAATATTTCGATTTGTTCACACACACAAACACAAACACACACGTGTGTGTGTGTGTGTGCATGCATGTGTGTATGCATGCATGCACATGTGTGAATGCATGCATGTGTATATGTCAAAAGAACTTAGTGATATATTTTTGAATCAAAATTTATTTCTTGTAAGCATGCTGCTGCTATCATGCAATAAACAGCTTTAATGAAATTTTAACACAACCTCTCTCAGAATGGAGAATTATTATTTAATATATACTTAAGCTGTGAGCTAGTAGAGATAATTTAGAAGTGAAACCTGAAATACTTATTCAAATCTAATTTATATCTAACGGAAATTTTTATTTTATAGTTGAAGTAGATATAATATGGATATATAGTTGTGTGTATATATATGCGTGTATGCATGTAAGTACGTATGTATCTATGTATGTATGCATGTATGTATGCATATATATATATGAAAAAGTGTTTATACATATATGCATCTATGTGTGCATATGAATCTGCATGTTGTATATGTGTGCATGTACACATAAATAGGCATAATTCATACATGCATACATCCACACATTTGTACATGCATGTACATACATACATTCATGTACATACATACACATACATAGCATACCATTCAATATATTATACATATATACATATGCATGTATGTATCTAAGAAGTAAGCTTCCTAAACAATTTCAAATGTAAATAATTGATGCTAAAAATATAATGGAACATATTTCAAATGTAATTGAACAGATCAATGTTAAACTGATTTTAAACTAATACTCCATTAAAAGCCTATATTACATTTTCTGGATGTTAGTTCTTATGTTAGTTTCTTTTTACTAAAACGTTTGCTATCACTTTCATTTCTTCCATATGTGATTTATAAAACTGTGCTATGATCCTGGATCACCAGGTTCAATTCCAGGTTGACTTATTCTTTCCTTTTTTTCCTGATTCATTCTCAATCAATTTAATCTTTTATCATTTAACTCTTTATTTTTTAAATATAGGTTCAGTATATAATTAAAATTATATTTACTGCATATCTAAGCATATATATCTATAATAATAAATGTGAAATTCTGTCTGTCTGTGTGTCTGGAACCCAGTATCTCAGTCTACATTTGCTCTACATAGGCATATATCTTTTGGAATCAGAATGATCCTGGGACTGAAAATCTGCCCTTCATTTTGTTCTTCAGCATACAGCTTTGGGATCAGGTCTGGATGAGGATTTGTTATATGCTAACAGTTGTAACTTCACAAATTTTGGGGGTTCTTTTAAAATTTGAAGTTACAAGTTTTTCATTTAAACTGAATTTAAAGTAATACCATATTAGTAGGGTACCAATAAATGCTTTATTATTATTGCTCACTTTAGCCCTCCACAGGAGCCAGCCGAAAAATCTGCACAGAGTGCAGCTTTTAAGCTAGTTTAATATATATTTAATATGTTGGTTGGTTAAAATTGCTTTCCTTCTTCACTCAAAACATCTTTTTGATATTCCGAGAGAATGCTTGGCTCTGTGATGAAGAAGTTCACTTTGCAGCTATGTGATTCAAGATTCAACTCTATCTTACTGCCCCTTGACTATTTTCAACTATTTTTAACAGTCCAATATATGCTTATTCAGTGTCCACACATTGCTGATTCTGAAAGTTAATGTCAAATCGCTGTTACAATATATGGAATGAATCCAGCCATCAGCAACAATAATAAAAATAAAAATAATAATAATAATAATAATAATATGGTGGTGGTAGTGATGATTCTGTAAGTAGAGTGTCAAACTAAATGTATTACAGTAAATAGTTTTGTCCTGTTCTCAACTCAAATCCTATTACATTTCAATTTCCCTTTCATTCCTTCAGGACTGATAAAGTAAATAACAGCTCTTTGATAAAGTAAATAGCAGAGACTGGGTTGATTCTATCAACTCTACCTCATCCTTTACAAAAATTGGCCACATGCTTAAAGAAGAAATCAATATTCTTTCAATACTCACATAGAATGCTTTGGCATTTCTCAGTTTCTGAGCAATATCAGATAACTGTTTCTCTAGTTCTTTTCTAAAAGTAGAATTGGTAAAAGTAAAAATATAAAGTAATTTTCTTGATTTAGAATAAATTTGTTAAAAAAACAAATATTTTATTATTTTATATTGAGCTTTTTACCTGAAGAAAATTATGAAAAGAAAATCAATCATTTTAAAAAACACTGAAGACTGTTGCAATGATGGTTTAATATGAAATGATATATCAGAAATTCCACAAGTAGTGGCTGTATCTTTGCAATGTAATGTTTATAACTTTTCTACAACTGTCTGTAATAGGTACATTTCCCCAAAATAGCTCTGCCAATGAAGATAAGCATACTTCTGGAACTGAAATATAGTATTTGAAAAATTCACAAAGTCTATTTTTTCACCTTTTTCTCTCAGACCACTGATGTCATTGTGACAGTGGAATTTATGTAGTAAAGACAGAATGAGATAAATTTGGGTTGCTGGTTGAACAATGTTAAGTTGGGAGACAGATTCAGTGCAAGTGACTACACATCAAAAATACTGACTGTCATAAATAAGAGATATAACTTTTCTACAATGGTTCCACAGAAGAACATGTATGTACATACATACCACACACACAGTGAAATCCTTGTATTTATTGATACAAAATATATGGATCACAGAAGCTGACTGAAGTCAATGTGGGAATTCTACTGAAAGATACATAGATATCATCATCATCATCATTTAAGGTCAATGTTCCATGCTGGCAGAGGTTAGATGATTCGACAAGGATCCAGTGAGTCAAGGAATACATCGTGTTCTAGGGTCTGCTTTGGCATGATTTCTATGGCTGGATGCCCTTCTTAATGCCAACCACTTTATAGTGTGGACTGGTTGCTCTTTTTTTGTGCCACCAACACTATTGAAGTCACCCTGTAGCTCACAAGCCAACAAACCCCAAGCGAGGATTATGTTTCCTTTGTATGCTACATTTAAGTTAAGCTATGAAGAAAAGGTTGGAGTAGAGGAGAGAGAGAGAGAGAGTGAGAATTAATTATAGGTATTTCCAAGAAGATAATCAGTGATGATGAAGTGTCCAGGTGGCACCTCAGGTAGCAGGAGCAGTAGCTGGTGGGAGAATAGGGGTTTATAAGAATGTGTAGGGGAAAAAAAATTGCAGAAGTAGAAGCAGAAGGTAGGCAACATCTGTAGGGATTGAAGGGAGGGTGTGCATGAGTTGGGGAGGCTATATAATGTATGTGCGTGTGTGTGTGTGTGTGTGTGTGTAATTATGAAAATTAAAACTGAGTCAATAAAATTGAGTGGTAAAGATGGTTAAATAGATAGTGTAGTGAATGATAACCAAGTGTGTATCCAGTCAGTGACAGAGCCTTTTGTCTATAGGTAAAATACTTAACTCTCAAATGGTGATGTGCACCTGAACTTGAATTGGTGTTGCATAGTAGAGAAAAGCTTAACACTATAATCACTTTCAGAGGTAGCTTGAAGAGTAAAAGAGTAGAACTCTCCCAAGGTAAGTTGCTTTAAGGTAAGTTACACTACATCAAATGACAAATACATCAAATGATTTACTTGTTTTTGTTTTTGTTTTTTATATATACATAGGCATAGGAGTGGCTGTGTGGTAAGTAGCTTACTTACCAACCACATGGTCCCAAGTTCAGTCCCACTGCGTGGCATCTTGTGCAAGTGTCTTCTACTATAGCCTCGGGCCGACCAAAGCCTTGTGAGTGGATTTGGTAGACGGAAACTGAAAGAAGCCCATCGTATATATGTATGTATATATATATATATATATATATATATATATATATATATGTGTGTGTGTGTGTGTGTGTGTGTGTGTTTGTGTGTCTGTGTTTGTGTGTCTGTGTTTGTCCCCTCTAGCATTGCTTGACAACCGATGCTGGTGTGTTTATGTCCCCGTCACTTAGCGGTTCGGCAAATGAGACTGATAGAATAAGTACTAGGCTTACAAAGAATAAGTCCCGGGGTCGATTTGCTCGACTAAAGGCGATGCTCCAGCATGGCCACAGTCAAATGACTGAAACAAGTAAAAGAGTAAAACGAGTAAAGAGTATATTAGCTTTTGAGAACAATGAAGTCATTATATATTGCATATTGTGAACCACAAGTTTTTAATGATCCATTCACTGGTGCACAACATTGAAGAGGGTGAACATAATTAGGAGGCACCTGTGCAACTACCAATATTTGACATGCTATTATTTATAGCTTTTTATGTAGCACAAGATCCAGTCTCCAAAAAGAATTATTTCACATTTTCTTGAAAGTTTATATATTCTTATGACCTCAATTAATTTATTGCCCTTTTTTCTCAATTTTTTACTTTTTTGGCTAATGAATACTGACATAACACACACACACACACACACACACACACACACACACACTTAAATTTGTTTTGCTTCAAAGCATACCACAAAGGCAAGCCAATGAGGAAGCCTCTATATGGTTGCTCTACTTGCTAGAAATAACAACTAAACTATTTTACAATCATATCTTATTATCATAAGAAGGTGACATCACACTGGGCAATGTAGATATAATAAAGATGTGATTGTCATGGTTGGAATGTTTTACTTTGAGGTCTGCTAAATCAGGGGGAAATTGAGGCTAAACAACATCACTGAGGTTCTAACAGAGTTTGAATTAGTGTCTGCATTGCTCAGTTCCTTAAACCCTACTGTTATTGTTTTACATTTTCATGTGATAGAAGGAATAATATCACTGAGAGTTGAAATTAGATTTATAAACATTTATTTTCGATTATGGCAATATAAAATTCTACAAGAAAATGCTATAAAACTGTGGTGCATAAAACACATGATTTTTTACTTTTTTGTAATCACATAAAAACCATTGAAGACTTTGCATGGAGTGTTATTGTTAAATCAACCTCTTGGTGCCTTTCTCTTTACAACCAATATTTCGTTATTGTATATTCTAAATAGCAGCATTATTGGTATAGAAGTTTTCCAATAGGCTTATCACTAGTTCTAAATATGAGGACAATGAGAGATATGTGCATGTATGCAGTGCACTGAAGATGTGTGTGTGTGTGTGTGTGTGTGTGTTATTTCTTTACTACCCACAAGGGGCTACACACAGAGGGGACAAACAAGGACAGACAAATGGATTAAGTCGATAATACCGACCCCAGTGCGTAACTGGTACTTATTTAATCGGCCCCGAAAGGATGAAAGGCAAAGTCGACCTCGGCTGAATTTGAACTCAGAACGTAGCGGCAGACGAAATACCACTAAGCATTTCGCCCGGCGTGCTAACGTTTCTGCCAGCTCGCCGCCATCAGTGTGTGTGTACTTCATTATCATTATGATTATCGTTTTTACATCTAATTTTCTATGCCAGTGTGGAAAAGCAGATGTAAAGACGATGATTATGATGATAATGAAACACATACATACACTACTAACTGACAATCCACTTGCTGTCATGGTAAGCATCCTCTCCAATTAATTTTAACTTCTAAAACTGTCTCCATTCTCAAAACGTTTTAGTATATTGTAAATATCTTTAGTTTTAATTATAATTTTAGAAGTAAATTGTATTTTATGTTTTGAGGAAAAAGTCATGAAATTCACACATCTATATCATCAGTTATCTTGTAATTAGATAGCAAGCTAAGATGTACTTGAATTTCTTGAAAAGAATCATTTGTCTGCTTATGTATTTGTTGAAAATTTACAAAACATATGTAAAGATACCCCAACATTTGAGTTTGATGAAGCTAGTTAAGATAACAGAGTACTGAAAAAGAAAAAAAATATAATTAACAAGAGTAAAATATTTTAACAACTTTAAATTAATTGTGCAGCTGTCTGATGATTCTTGTATATCTACTGTATTTTGAGATATGTGTATGCGTGCGTACACACACACACACATCATTAAAAAAATGTCACATAATTAACAAATATACTCCATGAATAAATAAACAAGAAAAGTGAGGAAACAAAACAAAGGCAAGTGATTTTTCTCTTCTTGTGTCAATGAGGCAGTTTCTGTCTGGTCATTCGATTAGTTAGAAATAACAGCCAAAGTACACAAAAACCATCTTCTATAAAGAAGGATAGACTGGTACATCTTTGATCAAAGAGCTAGTTAACCATGGCTGACTTCTGGCTAACCAGCAATGTAGCAATGGTTTGCAATTCTCTTACAACTGACAGAAGTTGACTGGCATTTTGGAAAGATGTAACAATTACAATATTTCTCATAAATCATTATATAATAAAAGAGATTTTTCTTTCTATTTTGCAAGTGAACTTGACTATTTCAAATTTAAATATCTTGTATATAAACATATTGAAATGTTGTTAAAGCTCTCCCATATCAGAACAGATTTGGAGTTAAAAATTGAATTCTGACATGTCAGCAATAAGATTAGAACCACCAGTTAGAAGACTGGTAGTCACTATCAATGAACTATCAGCAGCTTTCCAAATGTTGTGTAGACATGTGATTCCAGGTGCTATAATATGGTTATGTTGTCAGCTTTTATGTGGAAACATATTTTCAATAATTCAATCTGCAACTGTTTTTTTTAAACAATCTTGTTCAATTTTTATATATATATATATATATATATATATATATATATATATATATATATATATATATATATGAGAAAAATTTGAAACTACCAGTTTTCCCTTTACATTCTGTTTACTATGATGAATCCCCACCCTGCCAACACCACCACCATTATTATTGTTTTAGTCATTCTCATTGCATTTAATTACTTTGCTGTTACTAAATACATAGTAGAATAGAAGGTTGCTAACCACAGTACACCACAGTTATATGGCAGAGCGCAATGCTTTATCTAATTGGACATTGCTTTTCTTCAATATTACAATATCATATGCTTTTTAGCCCCGGGTCAGACTTATGATCAAATGTACTTCAGTTATGACCATCACATCCTTCTAGTTCAGATAGTATATCTACAACTACAATAGCCAATGTGTTTTTTTCTTTTAGAGACACTGAAGAAATGATTTAAAGAGATTTGGTTGCTATTTCCAGCAGGTCATGCAACTATATAAAACATTCCTCCCTCCTTAGCTCAACCAAATCATACAGTTGTTGTTGTTGTTTAGTCCCCGGTGAACCCTGACTAAGTCAACCAATGATCAAAGGAATTCAAGCTGTAACCATTCCATCTTTGGTTGACATTCAATGAATCATAAAGTTCAGAGTAGATACAGGCAACATCAATACAGTATCAGTTGATCTCTGCAGACACACCAGAATCAGGCCTGATGAATGAGCAAAGGTTCGCTTCTATGACATCCTCTTGCAGACTGTCTTGATGACAGGTGATGCTGACCTCACTTCAGTGGCTGATCATTTGAAAGGATATAAGTGGATAATACCATGATGTCTATTCCAGTGTACGTGGAAGCTATGAATAAAGTGGGATCGATGATGTTAGAGATCTTCATGCAAATGATCCAACCATTTGCCAACTGAAGGAAATTGACCATCCAAATTGAATCACCTAAACAGTCAGATGAATATGTTCACCAAGTAGACTTCCTACTTATTAATGGGGACAGAGGATTGCTTGTGAATACTAGGCTATCTCCTAATGACCAATGCTTAACATCAACATGTGGTAAGTGACATCAGAGTAAGATCTATGCCAATCCTTCCCTGACTCGAGGGTCTTGTCTCTCTGAGGGTAGGAGAAAGGTCCAAGGAAGAAAGGAAGAAAAAAAAGGGTGTATGATGTCTGTAATGGGGCATAAATTTATTCATTTATGCATAAATTTATGCAATATCACTATCAGGCAGTGGTAAATTATAGTTCATGAACACTCATAACTGGTTTTGTGTCAAGTTAAATTAAACCACTATTGACATGAGAGAGAGAGAGAGAGAGAGAGAGAGAGAGAGAGAGAGAGAGAGAGAGAAAGAGAGAAAGAGAGAGAGCTAGCTATTTATTCACTCCACCGATTGGAAAAATCAACTAAATATCTCTTATGCCAGGTTCTTTTCTCTTAAAAATAGGAAGGACATGTTAGATAATATAGTTCTTGATACATTATGCTAGAAACGAAATGAAGATGAGATAGTGGCAGCTCAAATAACTTTGACCTGTTTATATGAAATTATATAAGTCACCATTCAATAAATTAATTATGTCTCCAACATGACTAAATATGTTTTACATACAGGAAGTTTTATTGCACTACTTTTGTTTTTTGTTTTTCTTTTTTGTCCAAATGGATTATTCAATATGTGTGGTGGAATATAACTTGTGTCATATGCCAGATATATATTAAATTATTTACTTGCTCAATGTGATGCTAGATATATAAATATAGTGTATGAGAGAAATAACAACAGAATAGAGTGTCAAAAGAGCAGCTAGCATATCTTGTAAATGATATTGCATTGGGTTCATGATGAGGTCTCTTAAATCTGACAAGATCAAGACTTTGAGTTAATCAAGAATGGAAATTTGTAAGGTTCATGCCTTCCCCACCCCTACCCACAAACATAACATGTCTTGCAAACAAAAACAACTGCAATAAACCCCTACTTGTTTTAAAAGATGTCTATTGTTAACTTACGTGTTATCTAAATGATTAGTTTTTTGCTCCTCAAATATCTTTAATGTATTCTTTATGTTGTCTCTTTGTTTTTGGATTTGATCTTCTAAACTGAAACAAAAAGATTACATTTAGCTATAGTCTGCAGTCATATATTTTTTACCTTATATTTGACATATAACCATTTCCAGACAAGAAGTAGATAAGTCAATGAGGCAGCTATTATGGGATTACTTAAACAAGACACATTGGATAATGTAGTCTTAGACATAGTTCTAAGCTGGAATGCTTTGATCAATCAGAGTTGACTTGAAGCCAAAAAACAACAACAACCAATCCCAGTCAGAGAGCTTTGTGATGGTTCCATGCTAGAAACAATAGCCAAGTTTCCCTCGGATCACACCCAGCATCTCAAACCAGAGAGGGACATAGAAAAGCATTCTATACATTGTTTTTTTTTTTAATATAAAATAGAATAGGCCATACATGATGGATCAATGGTTTTGAACATAGTTCTGTCCAAACAGGTCAATCCTGGTGTTAAACAACATCAAAAATTAAAGGACAAGGATGCTATGTCAATTCTATTATTTATACCTAATTTTGCAGTAAATTTGTAGTCTGAATTGAAGGTATTTCAGTTTAGTAACCTGTTCCACTCATACTCTGTTTAATGTGATATCAACCATAACAGCTTCCCTACAAATTTTAAGGTGTTCTCATTAGAACCTCTTGCTGCATATGAAAATTTGTATTTATTGATTACTTTTATGACATTGATGATCCAGGTATTGATTCATGGATATTGTTTTTGATAAACTTGGATATGCTGCAAGTTTCACCATCTGTATAAAGATGTCAATTGAGAGCTGTCCTTTTGTCAAATGATTCCATTTCTAAATCAAGTAACCGTATGGCACTTTGAATGAATCTTCGAAGGTTACCATACAAACTAGTTATACCTCACCAGCCACAACGTTGTAAATCACTCAAATGTACATCAGGAATAATCAAAAGAGTGCTTGAGAAACTAGAAAAACAACCATTTATGATTGATAGTATATGGGGATAAATTGGTGGAATTGAAAGGAAACTGTCCATAGACGGGTACTTAAGGAAGAGAAATAGATCAGAAGGAATATTCCTAACATTAACCTCTACTTAAAGGGTACTGGATGATGATAAAATCTATAATCATAAAACTGAAACAAGTAGCTTTCATTAAACAATAGTAACTGAAACAAATATATCACTTTAAGCAGTATATTTCTTTTACATATTAAAGCTACTGCCCAATTTAACAGTTTTAGTATGAAATATTTTTGGCAATCTCAAGCTTTTGTTTCCAATGTTGAAAAAAAAAAAAAAAAAATTTCTAATAAATTGCTCAGCAGTAAATTTGCAAACAGTTAAAATGAATAAACTAACAAAACAATTTAATAAAATGAGTTCTTCCATTTTCCTACTCTTTTATTGAGTTTGGATACAATGACACTAAACTGAATTGAATGTTAAGTTTAAAGAAAAATATCATTTCTCTTTCTAAAGGCTGCTAAAGATGTTTCTGGAGAAACTACAATTTTATAGATTAGAGGCTGCTTCACAATACAATAGAAAATATCTTTGAAATGATTCCCAAGTGTTTGGGTGTTACAAATCATTAGTGTCAAATGAAGATGACAAGAAGATGGGATTTGTTTCCGAGATTTAATTTTATTAGATATTGATTGTGATTAACTCTTTACTATGTTTATTAGGGTATCCCTTTGATTCAAATTAATGGTAAGAGAACACAATTAAAACATCAATATAACTATTACAACTGATGAGAAACGATGGCAATACAAAACATACGTTTTTTTTTGTTTGTTTCATTCATTTTACTTTTGTTAGTTTCATTGTCTCTTCATAGAAAAATATGACATTTCTGAATTGTTTGTGAAACACAAATTTTTCCATAGAGTTTTCTGTGTTATTTCTATAATATATTTACTGAGAGAAGTAGAATCAAAATTTCTTGCAGTCAGTTTATGTGTATGTGTATGTGTATGTAAGTACACACACACACACGCACACACAAATACACACATATGTGTGTGTGTGTGTATGTATGTATGCATGTATGTATATATAAATATATATGTATTTCCTACTGGATAAATATGCTTAAAAAGAACATTTGCATGCCATCCATCATATGCAGTCTGCAAAGCAATGAAATGTTTGTTAATTGCAGAGAGCTCTCTCTCTCATTACAACAGCAAGTGGTATCTATTGATTGTCTCTATTTGCAGCTCAGATGATTGATCTGGCAAGAATTCAGAGGCTTGGTTATATTGCTAAAATAATTAATCTGCTGAATAGTAGCTCATAATTTTTATTAAGAGACCATATTTGAGAAAAGACTAGATTTCTTTAAATAGTTGATGACTCAACATGAAGGAATATGATTTTGGTCGTACAGGATCTTATCAGATTTCAACTAAATCTGAAATGGTCACACTTTGGTTACTAATGTGTTATCTTTTGTTTTAAGTTGGGATAACTTTAGAATTATGTTACTGTAATGCAAACTAAATTTTCGTCTATACAAGCAACTTAGATAACATAATATTGAATTAACTAAAACAAGCAATATATAATGATTTTATTTTACAAATACACATGATTAAGGAATTAGAATTTGCTTTTCCAAAAAATTACCATTGCTATTTCTCTCATTGTCATCGCTGTCATCATCATCATCATCATCATCATCTAATGTCTACTTTTCCATGCCTGCATATCATCATCATCATCATCATCATCGTTTAACGTCCGCTTTCCATGCTAGCATGGGTTGGACGATTTGACTGAGGACTGGTGAAACTAGATGACTACACCAGGCTCCAATCTGATTTGGCAGAGTTTCTACGGCTGGATGCCCTTCCTAACGCCAACCACTCAGAGAGTGTAGTGGGTGCTTTTACGTGTCACCCGCACGAAGGCCAGTCAGGCGGTACTGGCAACGGCCATGCTCAAGATGGTATATTTTATATGCCACCTGCACAAGAGCCAGTCCAGGGGCACTGGCAACGATCTCGCTCGAAAATCCCACGAAGACCAGTCAGGCGGTACTGGCAACGGCCATGCTCAAAATGTAATATAAAATTTGTCTAGGCAGATTTTCTATGGCCAGACACACTTATTTTTTCCACCAACCCTCTTTTGTTTCTAAGCAATGTCATACTTCCCAAGATCAGACATGCTTTCCATGGAAGACTAGAAACAAATGGCATTGCTTGTATGACAGTAATTTTCATTTTACAATCATCAGATGTTGTCAAGATAAGAGTAAACACAACCCCCCCCCCCACAAATATGTTTATGCTAGGTTTATTTTAATTTCTATCAACCAAATTTACTCACAAGGCTTTTTTTAAACCTAGGGCTATAGTAGAACACGTTTGCCCAGAGTACCATGTAGTGGGACTGAACCTGAGACAACATCTTTAGGAACAAAGCTTCTTAACCACACAACCATGCTTTTCCTTAATTTATATCTATAACATTGATAGACTTCCAAGGAATAGACTCCTGTTGATGTCACTTTGAAGAGATCAGAAATGCTGCAATGTCTCCTCTAGACCAATAAAAGGACATGAATTTAGAATCGCAGTTGTATTTAAGAGCAGCCATGCATCCTGCTCCCTGGAGAGAATGTAATCGATCTGGCTGGTGTAGCCACCTGGTTAGTAGGTTATCAGGTGGCTGGTCAGCTTCCTGAAGTTGGTGTTGCAGATCAATAGGTTATTTGCATTGCAAAACTCCAGCAGCCTTGTTCCCTCTTCATTTTGTGAACCAATTCCATGGTCTGCATGTATACCATGGAAAATATCAGGCTGCCGTCTGACATGCCCATTGAAATTCCCAGCCAAAAAATGAGATCCTTGACATTCATCTTAGAGGTAGCCTGCAGGAGAATATCATAAAAATGGTCCTTCTGTTCATTTAGTAAGCCCACTTGTTGGGCATAAGAAGGGATAATTGATGCTATGCTATTCTGCAAGACTAGCCTGAGCTTAAGCACTCTATCACTCACTCTGACTACCTCTATGACTTTATCCACCTATTTCCCTGCAAGAAGTATGGTCACACCGCCCACCCCATCACTGTTACCTTTCCAAAAGATTTTATACCTATGTGTCTGGCCTGTAAGGAACCTGGACGAAGCTCCTCTCCACTCTTTACCTCTTGGATGTAGCATACATTAACACACGACCATTGAAGCAGCTCAGCAATCTCACTAGACCTACATTTCAATGTGCCTACATTAACAGTGCCAACCCTGAGAACTGGGTAAGGGGTGCAAGAGGGAACATGGGCAGGAGAGATGGTATTAGGCACCTGAAAAGACAGTTTTAGTGATCGCTTGGTAACAGACATGTCACATCAGTTCGTCTTGCTTTAACATACCATCATTTAAACATGTTAAAATTGTTCTCCATGTTGGTAGCGAGTAGTGTCGTAAATATAAGAATTACTGCTGCTAATATAAATAGGCCAATGTATAAATTTATTAATTATATAGAGGATCTGCTATTGGTTAGTCCATTATATATAGGGAGAAAGAAGTAGGTGGTTTGTTAATTTACTAATAATTTCCTAAGTAACATATCACCTTTTGGTGCATGTAGTAGTGTGGGCGATTGTTGGCAGTGGGGAAGGAGGGACGAAGGTATGCAAGTCTTCTGGTACAGAAGTGAGGCAGAGTTCTGGTATTGAGAATAGATTCCCGGTATAGGTGGTGGGAGTGAGAATGGGCGGACATATTGTGGACAAGCAATGGTCAGTTTACTATTATTGGGGAGAGAGACATGACAACAGAGAGACATAAGTAAAACAAGAATGCATACAAATTTTAACAGTGGCCAGTTTGCTATCATTGAAGAGAGGGACATAAATAAAACAAGAACGCATACAAATTTTACCAATGGCCAGTGTACATATGCACATACATGTATTTTGAGATCAGGTGTCGCTTATATTTCAAATGAGTTAAAATATAACTGAAGCCAAAAGAAAAACGCCATGCCTATGTTAAATTTGAACTTCTAGTGTATATTGTAATCAAGAGTCCATTTCTTTATGCACTCAGTAACACTGTTTTCACTGTGACCACTATAGCAATATCTTCATTATGCACTAATTGTTAATTGACTTAGAATAACATTTAGTGCTGCAGTTTGTAGTTAGAAATTAATGCATACCCTAAGGAAAACCAGGTGTGTATTCATTTGTATTTACAAATTTGGGGGAATAGGCTGTTTGAAGTATAGATAAAAATCTTTTGCAGTGTTGCTTTTATTGTTGGTTGTTCTTGTTGATAAGTGAACAACAAAGTTTATGCATGCAAAAGTTCAAAGACCTAAACACAGCAGGGGTGGTGGTGCTAGATGACTAGTTTGATTAATATCAATAATAACAGAGTGGGCATAAGATCAAACTCCCATTAAAACATTGTAAAAGGTTGGCTTAAGAAATCAAAAAGCAAAGAAAGTGATAAAACTAAGCTTATATATACTTGCATACACATTACATATACATTACAGTATATAACCTTCATGCACAAACAGTATGCAAGTTAAAAGTAGAAAGAAAATATGCTAATAAATTAGATAGGAAGTATATGAAATTTAATTTATTGATATTTCAAAGAATTCAAAACAATATTGTACTTTATAAATAGAAAATAACAATTAACCTTAAGATCTGGCTTTGGGTCTGCGCTACTTTATGATATCCAACTTGAAGAGTCACTGTAAAGAAGAAAAAAAAAATAATGAAATGAAATATAAGAATTTATATAAGTGTTGTAACGTAATTGCGATGCACAATAAATAAGATAAGCAGACAACAATAAAAACAATGTAACAAACTAAAAAATTTCCATATCAACAAATATCAAGAGCAGTGCTTTCTTTTTTTTTGCAAAGCACTTATCACACACATATAATATAATATATATATACATATATTGTTTATATATTACACATCCTCGTTTATATAGTATCATTATAATCATCATCATCATCGTTTAACGTCCGTTTTCCATGCTGGCATGGGTTAGACAGTTCGACTGGGATCTGGGAAGCCAGGAGGCTGCACCAGGCTCCAATCTGATCTGGCAGTGTTTCTACAGCTGGATGCCCTTCCTGACGCAAACCACTCCGAGTGTGTATATACATATTTATTTAATTAAAGCATATATATTTCTGTTACTTACCTTACGTATGTATACACATGTCTACCTATCTACCAAGCATTCTATGTGTGTATGCACATGTGTGTGTGCATGTGTCTGTGTGCATGCATGTGTACACCTGAGTATGTGAAAGTGCAAAATACAATGAAAAATAAAGCAACTGACACAAATATATCGAGAAAACAGAGTAACATAAATTATAGGATAATTAATCAATAGAAGCTTCTATATTGCTGTAATTAATGTTTACGAAGTCATTTTATTGAACAAAAAGAAAATTGATAAATGAGGTGGTAATTATTTTCTTCATTTAGCTTAGAGATTTTAATGTTAGGTTTCCTGAGCAGCCTGCCCTCTGCTCCACTCCCACTCATATTGATTTTTTTTTATTGTTGATACTACATATATATATATATGTACACACATACAGCACACACACACACACAGACAAACATATGCACATACATACACACTCAAATTTATACATATTTATCTGTGTGTATACTTGTACACGTATACACACAAGCCTTGTGATTCTGAGAAGAAATTATACAAACAAAACAAAGCAAAAAAAAAGAAAAAATGAAATTATCCCATTCCCACCCCATACCTACCCAGTAAATATTTCAGAGAATTCAATCAGGAGTGAATGAATGAAAGCAAATGAAATTCATCACAAAGATGTAACCTTTAAAATAATTTTTTTCATCATATGTGCATGGTTAATTGCAATGAGGCTAATTTTAATCAACCACATACATGTGTGTGTCCGTGTGTGTGTGTAACAGATATATATATATATATATATATATATATATATAAACAAATAATAAATGAGTATATACATATATACGTACAGGTATGCGCATACCTACGTCTACCTGTATATATAGGTGCATATCTGGGTACAGGACATTGCAAACAAAACGTAGACAAGAAAATAATAATAACCAGAGTACAGAAAACACACAAGCCACATAGAGAACATTTTCCTTCATCAGCTACCCCCGTTTTAACACCGGCGTTTCGAAGAGTTGGGCAGGACGCATCGTTAAAATGGCTCTTCCCATGAACCGCAAATTAAATTTGTATACACAAATTAAACCTGTGCCATGGAGGAATGTAGTGGCGGACAAAAAACAAGACAGGAAAACAAACGGAAAATAAAACAAGACAGGAAAACAAACGGAAAAGGCTATGCGGCCAGACGTGAAAAATTATGTGTATATAAACACTGTGAGGCACGAACTGAAAGTAGGGATGAAGTAAGTTCGCGTGTTTGCTCGGCGATAGCCAAGGAAGAAAAGAATTAGTGACCGGAAGCATGTGACCAGGCAGGGGTAAGGAAGAGAGAGAGAGAGTGGTAGAGGGAGAAACAAAGGGAAGAAGTAGAAGAATAGGTGAGCAACGAGAGGAAGAGAGGAATATAGTAGTAACAGAAGGAAGAACGAGAGGGGAAAGAGAGAGATATAGTAGTAACAGAAGGAAGAACGAGAGGGGAAAGAGAGAGATATAGTAGTAACAGAAAGAAGAACGAGAGGGCTAAAGAGAGATACGTAGTAGTAATAGAGGAAGAACGAGAGGGGGGAAAAGTGATAGAGAAAGAGATAGAGTCGCGACAGAAAATATAAAGTTGAAAACTACTTACAACAGGGATGACGCAGGCGTTCGAGCATGTAAAACAAATAATAAATGAGTATATGCATATATACGTACAGGTATGTGCATACCTATGTCTACCTGTATATATAGGTGCATATCTGGGTACAGGGCATTGCAAACAAAACGTAGACAAGAAAATAATAATAACCAGAGTACAGAAAACACACAAGCCACATAGAGAACATTTTCCTTCCAAATGTTTTGCTGTCGCCTGTTATGTTTTTGTTCCATTTTTGGTTTTGATTCATATATACACATATAGCGGTGTACATACACTTTTGGTCTCCTGTACATAAGTACATATATATATCTAAATTCCGTACGCCTCTTACTCTTTCCTTTAGCCCCTTCACACCTTCTTTGTTCCTTCCACTTTTCTTTTTCTCGCTCTCACCGTCTCTCACATTTCTTGGCACTCCCTTCGTTCTTACCACTTTCCCTCCTCCTTTACCTCACTTTGTCCCTTTCCTTTTTTTCTCTCTTTCTCGACCCTCCCTAATTCTTCAATGCTCTCCTTTCATGTGACTGGTGTTTGACCAAGCCTGACCGTTCTTTCTTGGTTCGACTACCATCTCCTTTTCTAATTTTAATTCTCATAAGAGTACAAAAAAGGAAGCTCTGCAGCTGAAGTGACTCGAAACATCCACTCAGTTTATGGGAAAGAATGCTTGAATGAAAGAACTTGCAGAAGATGGTTTGCAAAATTCAGAAGTGGAGATTTCAACCTTGAAGGTGAATATCAAACAGGACGTCCAGTTGAGTTTGAAGATAAGCTCCTTGAGGCATTACGTGAAGAAGATCTTGCATTATCTGTTGAAGAATTGGCAATAAAGCTTAGTTCAAACCATACAACTGTTCATCGTCATCTTCAACAACTTGGAAAAGTTCCTAAACATGGAAAATGGGTGCCACATGAATTGTCTGAAAGCAACCGCAAATCCCAAGTTGACATTTTCTCTCCATTCTCGCGAACTCATTTCACCCTTTTTGGATAGACTTGTGACTGGTAATGAAAAAATGGATCTTCCATCGAAAAGTTAAACATCGTAAACAGTGGCTTAGTATAAGGGAAAAAGCTCAACCACAACCGAGAAGGGAACTTCATGGGAAAAAGGTTCTTCTCTCTATCTGGTGGGATTGCAAAGGAGTAATTCACTTTGAATTGTTACCACCTAATGCAACAATCAATGCTCAAGTCTACTGTCAGCAATTAGAGCGTTGAACCAAGCTTTGAAGAAAAAAAGACCCGCTTTAGAGAATCGAAAAGGAGTGATGTTTCATCAGGACAATGCACGACCCCACACTGCAAAGATCACATCACAGAAGATCAAAGAGCTTGGTTGGGAAAAAATTCCTCATCCACCTTATTCTGACCTTGCTCCTTCAGACTACCATTTGTTTTGTAGTTTACAGAATCATTTGGGGGACACAACTTTTGCAAGCCAAGAGGAGGTCAAAACTGATATTTCAAAGTTCTTCACTTTGAAACCAAAAGAGGCTTACATTAATGGGATTAAAAAGCTTGTAAATAGATGGAAGGAAGTCATAGATAATCAGGGAAAGTACATTGATGATTAAATTTCAATTGAATATAACATTTGATCACTTGTTATCTTTATTCAAAATTCGGACAGAACTTATGGGATGACCTGATATGTAAAATAGCTGAGCATGAATGTAGGCAGTATAATCATAGTTCATCTAAGCAAGATGTTTAGTCACTGAGGGAACAGAATAACTTGATAGGTAGTTGCGTATATGACTTTATTTATGTGAATTAAACAAATGAGAAGAATGGGTTTCAAATATATCACAAATTTAGCACAAATTGCTGAACACAGACGCACACACATACATACACATGCACTCACACACACATACACACGTGTGTGTGTATGTGTGCGCTTGCTAAGTATATAACACATACACAAGGCAATAACATAAATGAAATTAACCTTTTCTGAATGCATTTTAAATGATGTTTCTACATCTGTCTAGATTTTTTAATTTACATATCTAATTTTTGAAATATGACAGTTTTTCTTATTCCCAATTTTATCAATACTTGTATTGTGTATTAAATAGCATTTCATACAAAATTTGCTTATTGCCTGAACTGAAATACATAGCATCCACTTGATTAATTCATACATAGTTAATTTTAACCTTTTATATATATATATATATATATATATATATATATATATATATATATATTGTATATTCAATTAGATACATATGTTATTAAACAATATGCATTATACAAGTTTTTACATGTATTGTGAATATATTTTCTAATAAAGTTAATCTGAATAGTTGTATATACAGCTTCCAGCAACTGTTAACCTTTACATATTCATTTCAAAATCCCTGCTATTATGTTTCTATCGCATGAATATTTTGATAGAGTCTTTCCTCTTACTTATCTCTGATCACACCTAGATTTTCTAGAAATAAATCTAATTAGAATATTAGACCTGTTTTAGGATGTATATTTTTTTTAACATGTGACAGCCTATATTTTTTTATTGACCTAAAAGATGTTCTCAGCACCATCATGGTTAAAAATATAACCATGTAGTTTTTAATCCCTGTGCATTCCTTTTATTTGAACTTTTGAGAACACTTAATATTTAAACTTGGAAGTTTTAGATGCATAACGACTTTATCCAATGAACCTGTAAATGATAAAGTATAATTCATCACAAATCTGAATAATGTTTCAGCAGTGTCTCTCCTGAACAGAACACATAGCTTATACCAAATCCACATATTGATTAACAGTTCTGCTGCAAAAGAGAAAATCAGATTTGCTTGGTTGTCAATTAAAGTTTTTCAGTTGTTGAAAAATAAGAGGAAACCCAACTGAAAGCCATTTACACCCATAATATAGCAATGTTAGAGAATATATTATTCTGCAAGAACGGCTATTAAAGTATTTTTCTTAATAGCAATCATCATTCATATCATTGCACCCCATTTTGTTACAGCTGAGATAGTTTTGAATGACAGCTTAACTAGGATAAATTAATTTGAAATATGCAGCTGGTCAGTTGGACGCATGAAGTTTTTGATCTATTGACCAGTAACTGTCTAGTAGCTAACTATAGAGATAGACTGCATTGTTCAGGAAAACCATGGCTTTTGATTATCTATGATTAAGTAAGTACATGTCTGAATCACCCAGTGAATAAGAGAAGCCAGTGATTGTGATGTTTGAGTGTGATATTTTCAGCTACAATAATGATGTAGTGTCTTGAAATTATCGAAAGTAAAAGCATTTATTCATATTTGTGGAAGAGAGTGTTTTCTGTCTATAGTAACTATCTTCACTATAGCCTGATCAACAGCAATGTATTCATATTGGTTTAACTTTGTCAGAAGAATGATGCAAAGATAAACTTGCCATAGAGAAACGACAATCTTCTTTTGTGCAATTTGTTTTGGTTTGATGTTATTATTTGGGTCTTTTTTTTATTTATTTCTGGAAAAAGAAATTTGTCATTTGTGTATTTGAGTCATTCTGATGGTTTCAACAAAACAGAATTTAATCCGATAAAGCCTTTCACTTTGATACTCTTCATTTTTCTGTCTATTTCTCTTTCTTTTCCCCCATTTCTCATCACTTTCTTAACCTCTCCTTCTCTCTCTTTTTATGTATTGAGAAAGATAATGCATCTCCTTTCCATGTCTATCTTTCCACTTCTACTCTTTCTATATTTATCTACCTGTCTATGTACATATGTATGTATGTATGTATGTATATAAGTAGTACGTGTGTGTGTATCTGTCTGTCTGTGTATCTGTCTGTCTGTCTGTCTGTCTCTCAGTCTATCTATCTATTTTTCTGCCTGCCTGTCTACCCTAGCTTTCTGTCAATTGCTCACCTTTTTTCCTTGTTCTTTCCCTCTTAATTTTCCTTGAGAAATTACAAGTAAATTAATCACTGCTATGAAGAAACTTCCCCTTTTTGCATTCTTGCATGATTTCTTTGTTTAATAAGTTGAATTTATTTCTTTAAAACTTCAAACACCACAGAAATAATGTGTTTGGCACGAATAACAATAAACTATCAATCATTAACTCCTCATCCCGCACCCTATCCCTCATCACTCTACAACCCATTTGCTCCATCAATTTATATACGTTTGCTTTTGTCTTCTCAACTACAGCTCACTGAAGTTGTAATTTCTCATCAATAATTTTATTCAATGAAGTTATTTAAAAGCTTATTACTCCATATTATGCATATTTCTCCTTAAAAAGAAATTAAAACTACTAATAATTGTCTCTGACTTAGGCACAAGGCCAGAAGTTTTGAGACAAAGAGATAAGTTGATGCTGTCAACCCCAGAGCATGACTGGTACTTTCTTTTACTGACCTTGGAGGAATGAGTTGACTTTGGTGGGATTTGAACTTAAAATGAAAAGAGCTAGAAGAAAAGCTGCAAAATATTTTGTCTGCTCTTCTAATAATTCTGCCAACTCAGAAAGTTAATGTGAAAGGTATAGAGAAAATAGCAAAGTACCGGGAATCACAGAGGCTGTGGAAAGTGTGGATAAAATGTATTCCTGTAGTTATATGAACTATTCCTAAAGACATTATTTACATTTGATGGATATTTGTCCTCATCTTGTTTGGTGTTAACACAACGTTTCGGCTGATATATCTTTCAGCCTAGCCAGAAGGGGTAAAGAATACAACAGTGCTTGACTAGTACTTCTTTTCAGCTGATGAGACTAGAACAATGTGAAAGAAGTGCCTTACTCAAGGACACATGTCACATGATCCAAGAATCTAACTCACTACTTTATGATTATAGTCTAAAATGCTAACCACTCAACCATGCACCTTTTCAACAACAACAATAATAATTGTTTCTAATTTTATGAACAATGCCAGCAATTTTGAGAAGAGGTTGAATAAATAAATATAATAACAATGAGTAAAATGAAATGGCACTTTTTAACAAAAATAGTAAAAAAGTACCTAAAATAATTTACTTTAAGATAGATTAGATAAACCTAAATTCTTCTGGATATGCTGGGTTTAGAATTTTTTTTTTTAATGTTTTAAAAATCAATAGATAAATAGTTCACACTAGTTTTATCTTATATTTTTATTTGAAATTTATCTGCTCTGTTAAACTCATAATATATTATATATTTATTACATTATCACCAGAACATATTGATGATAATCAAATTTTGAATTCAAGGAATTTTAAATAGTATCATAGTTTAAAAATGCAATTTATAAGAGTTAATTGTAGCAAAATGATGATAGCAGTTTAATTTCTAATATTTCAAATCAGCAGAAATTTTATGATTTTAATTTTGCTTTTGATACTATATTTGGTAATTATAAAACTTTTAGACTTTTATATTTTTAGTTTATAGTAACAGACAAGATGATACAAATGTAATATTCATTTATAGGAATTCTGATTTTCTTCAAAATTATGAGTTGAATTATTTGTGTGTGTATTTTAGAACATATGTGTGTGTGTGTGTGTGTGTGTGTGCGTAATCAAGAAAGGAAGACATATGGTTATAAAGATTGTAAATGATCACATTAATAAAAATCGGTACTTATCTCTTAAAAGCTCTCACTTTTTTAAATGCTTCCTACTTTTGAATGAAACAATAACAACAACAGCAATAATAATAATAATAATAATAGTGATAATAAAGATATACTAATGAACTGATACTAAAAATCAGGATCATATTAATAGCAACTATACATATCCAAACACACATGTACACGCACGCACGCACGCACGCACACACACACACACACACACACACACAAACAAACACACACAAAGAAACACACACACACACATTTAAATATGCAGACAAATATATATATATATAGATAGAAAATATATATATGTATATATATATATATATATATATATATATATATATATATATATATATATATATATATATATATATATATACACACACACGCATATACATATGTATATGCATATATATATTTACAAAAGATGTGTGTATATATATATATATATATATATATATATATACACACACACACGCATATACATATGTATATGCATATATATATTTACAAAAGATGTGTGTATATATATATATATATATATATATATATTCTTTATTCTTTTACTTCTTTGAGTCATTTGATTGAGGCCAAGCTGGAGTACTGCCTTAATTAAAATAGCTATTTCTCAAGTGGGGAAATATATATATATAATTAATAAGATTGAAAATAGAGAGATTCAATGAATATAAATTAATATACTAACTATTTAACATTGCCTACAATTGTTTCACTTTGCACCCAATTTAAATTACAAAACGTACATAATAATATAAGTTTGCATTTTGAGTAGTCTGGGGTGAAGATCTTCAGGTCAAGTCCAGTTTTCCCCCAAAGATCTTCCACCCAGACTACTCAAAATGAAAACTTATTATATATGCTTTGTAATTTAAATTGGGAGCAAAATGAAACAATTGTAAGCAATGTTAAATAATTAATAAATGAATCTCTCCATTTTCAAACTTATTAATAATATTTGATGTTTTATAATATATTTATTGAAGAAATATCTCTTCAAAATATAACATATTAAACCAGGGTACCTTGGATAAAACTATCCCTGTAAGAGGTTTAAATATCCTCATAAAATATATATATACATATATATATATATATATATATATATATATATATATATATATAGGTAAATGATAGGATTGCTTCAATATTTCAGGGGTAGTCTGAAGTATCTAAGCAGCCAGGGGATAGTTAAATCTGAAGGCACTCCTGGAAATTACTTGCGTGGGTACCGTCTTCGTTAGAAGGTATCCAGAGGCAGGTAATTTATTGTTTAAACCGCAGTTTATAATCATAATTATGTGGAGAATGGAGAAACAAACACAGGAAGAAGCAAGTCAATTGGGCTAGTTAGCCATTGATTTAATTATGTGAAGATTATATAATGAGTCATTTACGAACGTTTCGATGTGCCAAATGGTTTGGCAGATCTCTTCAGAATGTTGAGAAGTATGTTAAAGTTCATGGTGTGAGAGATGCAGGAGAAACAGTTAGTGGATATAGTAATGCATATAGTGGTATAAGAATAGAATTAGGTAAAGTTAGTCTTACATTTTAGTTGAAGTTGTGTTAATAATTAAATCAATGGCTAACTAGCCCAATTGACTTGCTTCTTTTTGTGTTTGTTTCTCCATTCTCGACATAATTATATATATATATATATATATGTATATATATGTATATATATATATATATATATATATATATATATATATTAAGTAATCTGGGGTGAATAATAAAAAAAAATATATATATATAAATCAATAACTTTCAAGTCTTAAATGACTTTATATGGACTGGTTTAAAGACATAAAAAAAAAGAAACTTTAACTTTAGTTAATATGTGCTGATGAGGCTTAATAAAGCCGAAATGAGATTATTGACATGTATACTAGTAATGATGAAGGATCCTAAGATAAAACATAGATGCTCTTCCTTTTTTCCTTCCACTTCGGGAAAGCAAAAACTTCCCAACTTAAAAACTAACTAGAAAAAAAAGAAAGAAAGAAGTGATTCTCTCCCTGAAATACACACATTCTCCCCACCTCCCCAACTCTCTCACTGTCTCAAATCTAGCAAGCAGCAATCACGGTTGCTGATACACATAAAAAGCACATAGTACACTCTGTAAAGTGGTTTGTATAAGGAAGGGCATCCAACTGTAGAGAGACCATGCTAAAGTAAACAGCAAAACTTGATACAGTCTTCTGACTTGTCAGCTCTCCTTATTTCTTTACTGCTCACAAGGGGCTACACACAGAGGGGACAAACAAGGACAGACAAATGGATTAAGTCGATTACATCGACCCCAGTGCATAACTGGTACTTATTTAATCGACCCCGAAAGGATGAAAAGCAAAGTCGACCACGGTGGAATTTGAACTCAGAACGTAAAGACAGACGAAATACCGCTAAGCATTTCACCCGGTGTGCTAACGTTTCTGCCAGCTCGACGCCTTTGTCAGCTCTCCTATCAAACCATTCAATTCACATCAACTGAATATTAAATAATAATTGTGATAATAATAATGCATAAAATGTATATGTATATGTATATATATATATATATATATATATATATATATATATATATATATATGCACATACACATATATATATATGACAGTGCATGTGTATGTAAATCTATTTATGTTTATATAAATATGTTTGCATATGTGTACCTACCTACATGTCAGCACCAGTGTGTAATGTAACACAATATAGGAATGAGAATCAAAATTTATGACTAAGATAAAGTCTGAATGGAGAGAAAATTGAACTACACAATTCACTGTTAAATAGAAATCTTGTTAAAAGTTTGGATTTTACATAATTAAAAACCAATATATATAGTTGTGTGTGTATGAGTGATGCATATGTGCAAGTCTATGTGTGCCACATATGTGTGTAAGTGCATGCATATATGTTAGCAAATTGTTAATTGAATTTTTTTAATTTCATTTTTCATAAAAGAAAAGAAAATTTCTTTTTATTCAATAAAATATTATTTGTTAAATAAAGAAGTTTTTTTTTTAGTTGCACAAAACATAACGGAAAATGTTTTATATTTCAAATGTGAAAGACCTGCCCTACTGCCTCTTTTACGTTGCTTTAGCAGGTTTCATAATGTTCATTGTATTCTTGAGGACTATACTAGCACAGAATGCATACAAGCTTATGATGTGTATGGAGGATGACAGTTGCATAAGAAAAAAAGGTACCAGGCACTCAAAATGGAAGGAAACTGTGGAAGTGCAGGGGGACCTAGGAAGATGCTGAACACAGTGGTGAAGACTGACCAGAAAATAATTAGCCTCACAAAAGAGCTGACAAAAAAAAAAAAACAACTATTAGTAGGAAGGAATTTCAACCATGTTTCGTGGTCTGCTACCACAACAGCTCCTTTATAGGATCCAGTTAGCTCAAGACATCATCAGGAGGAACCACGTCCGGTTTCGGCCCCTACTCCTCTACCGTTTTGACGTGGCGGGGCCCCTCCTTTCGGAGATGTCTTCAGCTCTGGTGTTGGGTGCATGTCTTCTTTCACTGTTTGTGACTGTTCTAATTCAACTGTGGAATGTCCCTCGCTATGCTTATTTTCCAGGAGGTTCTGGCCACACGTCTTACGGTTCATCAACCCGCGTTGTTGAATTACTTTCTTCTGACATACCTTCCCTTACAGTGTGAGAAAGAAGACTTACCCACACATGCAACAATGGCAAAATGAATATTAAAATAGCGACAGTGATGTTTCCAACTACTGACCAACACCCTCATTATTTCTTTGATACCCGCTTTTCTATCTGTTGTAATATGGTGTCTGTTTAAAGATAGCTGGTATTGGATTGATTTATACTCAGTGCTCTCTATACCACTATCCTTATCACTCTATCTCTCTCTTTTATCATGATGCTTATGTAAAGAGGGATTGCATGAGATTTGTTCATATCTGA
Source organism: Octopus bimaculoides (assembly GCF_046866305.1). Classification (NCBI taxonomy): domain Eukaryota; kingdom Metazoa; phylum Mollusca; class Cephalopoda; order Octopoda; family Octopodidae; genus Octopus; species Octopus bimaculoides. Next base: position 37,751,304 of record NC_142946.1, read on the forward strand.
AACACCTAATCAACATCTTTGTACTGCTGGCCATCATTTTCTCTCTCCAGATTAATCTCTTACCATCTCCTATCGCTACTCTTCTCTGTCACTCACTTTCTCATTTATCATCCAGCATGAAGCTGCCATTCTCTTCCATCACTACCGATTATTTACTGTTTTATCTTCTATTATTCCCTTCAACACACACAAACAAAGAACCAGAATGAGGCTGTCATAAATTGTATAAAGTACTGCCACCATTTTTTTAAATGTAGTGAATTATACCACTTTATGATACCTACTTGCAGTCAGGTGTACTCTGTCAGTAAGAGTTGAATGTCTTAGCCACAAAAGTAATATATAGCAAGTATCAGGATACAAACTACTGACTTCGCTTATCAGCTTTAATGAGGATAACCTTTAGGAGTAAAAGTTATTTAGGCAGCTGGGATTGGAGTAGATAAAGCCAACCACAGAAATATGAAGTACCAACCCATATCATTTACATAATATGAAAAACAAGCTTTTTGGCTTCATCACATGTAGCAATTCTCTATGCAGTTGCTGAACTTACTAGAAATAGCAGTTAAATTTCAGTCAAATAACACCCAGACGTTTTTAAAATGGACAAGTATACTGGACAATATCATCCTAAATATCCAGAAGACAGAATGATCAAAGCTGAAACACCTTTGATCGTTGTTTCACTCAATTAGAGATTATCCAGGGCTAAAAATCTTCAACAACAAAAGCAAATTCTATTTACCAAAGATGAGAATCAAAGATGCTACATTTTCCCTGAGAAAGCTGAAAATATTTAGACAAGCAATGTTTCCATGTAATATAGACGAAATTAACCTTCTTTGGCCAATTTAAGAGTGCTTCTGTTAGAATTAACACCGTAGTTACTGTACTAGATTAAAGAATAAATTAGCATGGAGCAAGCTTCTTGTCTTCTGAAAGACACTTAAGTATTTGGAGTATGTCAGCATCAACCTCACCATTAACTGATCGGACAATTGTTGTTGTTTGGCCTGTAAGTCAGACCAGCTTAAGCAGGCATACGATCAAAGACATTCCAGCCATGACTACCTGTCTTTTTCTAGTAAAATTAGGACAGTATTATTATTCAGCATGTCTTTCTTTTCTAAGATGGTTGGGCATAGTTTATGGGTGATTTAGCTGTTATTTCTAGCTGGTTGAATGCCCACTTAAAGGCATCCTCATTGGATCATGAGGAGACAATTAGAACAAGAAAGAAAGAAAGAAAGAAAGAAAGAAAGAAAGAAGTATCTAGAAACATTTTGATATAGAATAATTGAAAGACAAAATATATGGACAACAGAAATAAAAATAAAAATTGTTTCCTATCATTTCATTCACATGTTACTGTATTCAGTGGATACATGAAATTGCTCATCATTCAACTAAGATGTAACACATTCAATAGTCGCTTAATAATGATTGACATCAAATGAAATCTTTCTATTCAACATTCTGAAATTTTATATTCTGATATAATCTCAAGAGGGAAAATAAAATAGTATAAAACTGCTCATAAATTTACCAAATGTCTTTTGTAAATGTTATCTATTGTTTATAAATTAGCAGGCAACATGACTTTAATAACTTGAAAAAGAAAAACCTATTTTGAAAGGTTTTAATTCTTTATATATATATATATATATATATATATATATATATATGTATATATATTACAAATTGGAATATGATTATTCAATTCAAATGTGTTTCTTCTAAATCTGAATATAAAATCAAAATTAGCTCACAATTATTAAAAGAAAATGTAATTTTATCTAAACGATCTGTGCAATTAATTCTTTACTCCAACAAACAAAATAGTTTGTATCAATATCAATAGTGGTATTGGAATCAATAATTGAATTTATATTTGAGGCTGTATAATTTAATTGATAATATCTGAATATCTTCTTTTCAGTAATATTTTAATGGTGTTTCAGAAATAAAGTAGAAAAAGAAAATGAATTAATATATTTCATACCTGGTTTAAAAATGAGATAAAGAAACGGGAAGAAATTTAAAAGTTAAGGTTACTGAATATACTAAAATTTTTTGATTTCAACATTTGTAATTTTTTTTTTTTAAATAAGGAGAAAGAAAATTCTTGATAGCAATCTCTCTGCTTTTGGAAACTATTGTAAAGATATAAAATAAATGAATGTAAAAAAAAATTAATATTAATAATTCTAATTTAAATTAATTATGAAAGTGGGTATGCTAGGAGAAAGTAATGGGGATTCAACATTGATAAACCAGAAAATGAACAACAACAACAACAACAACAATAACAATAATAATAATAATAATAATAATATAGGGAGTACACAAGTAGAGTAAGAAAATTATTGCAGTCAAAGCTGAATTCAAAAATTTTTATTGAAGCAATAAATTCAAGAGCAGTACTCAAAATCAGACATGGAGTTGGAATTATAGACTGGACCAAAAACTATATAAAAAAACTTATAAAAATAGGAAATAGTTGACAATATATGGAACCCACTGGCTGTACTTGAGGAGAGACCAGGGTGAAAGAGGTTTAATAGCAGTGGAAGAATGTGCATAGATGAAAAGAAAAAGCCTAGTAGAGTATTTGCAGAGCAGCACAGAAAAACTACCAAAGGCAGTAAATATAAAACAGGTGATCAAGCATGTAAGAGGAGAAACAGACAAGAACGAGAAGAGATGCAAACAATCTTAATTGAGGAAAGCATTAACGTTTTCCCCAAGATACCTGAAGAAGGATGGAGGGTATATCAGCCGAAACATTACGCTAACAACAAACAAGGTGAGGACAAATATCTGTTGCATGTAAATAGTGTAAATAATATACTTCCATAGTTGTTTAAATTTAGTTAAATCAAAGATATAAAACCTTCTTAAAGGGATGTCAGCCTCCAAGTTCCACAGTTTTATCCAATGTATCAGTGAAAAGCCAAAGATGTTAGCTTCACATTGATGGATATAAGTGTATTATTGTTTATGTATGAGAAAAAAAGAAAACAGAACAATAGATATAAACATCAATTTATTGGAACATATTTAATTCCAAACAAAAACAAACTCTTAGCACCTACAATAGTTTGCATGCCCAATTAATTCAATTTGAGAAATTAAATTAAATTAAAGTTTTCTATTGAATATAGTTAATTGGACATTTCATCAGGGGATGGATTTGATAAAAAGGAGCTACATTCCAATGTGTTAGTAGATCCTTGTTAGACTCAGAAAGTGCGTTTTTGCAGTCAATGTATTTTAAAAAATCATTATTTATGTATTGCAAATTTGTTTAATGCATTTGTGCACGTGTGTATGTAATGTGTTGAAAAATTAAATATGTTCTAATAAATTAATGTCTATATCTCAATTTCTCCATTTTCTTTTTCTCATACAAAAACAATAATATACCCATATCCATCAATCTGAGGTTAACATCTTTTGGTTTTTCACCGATACACTGGATAAAACTCGGGACTTGGATGCTGACAACCCTTTAAGAGGGTTTTAAATCCTTGATTATATATATATATATATATATATATATATATACATTTATATATATGTGTGTGTGTGTGTGTTTGCATGTATTTATGTATGTGTGAATGTGTGTGTGTGTATATATATATATATATATATATATATATATATATATATATATATATATAGGAAAATTAAAAATAATAATAAAGAAGAAAGCTAAACTGGAAGCATATTTTAATAAAGATTTCTCTAACCGGCTTTCATTGCGAAGCAAATTTTCAAGAAGAGGGAGAATAAAAATGTTTTTTACAAAGAAGTACAAAATGAAGAAAATAATATATAAAAAAAAATAATATATAAATAAATAAATATACCAATACATTATATTGTCTTTGAGCTTTTGAAGTTCAATGGTAATTCATGTATATAATGGTTGGAAAAATAAGGATGCATGAGAATTGAGAGTTGTGTTAGGTTTAAAAAAAGGGTTAAAAGTTTGTGTTAAGCAGGAAGTGTGGTGTCAAAACAGGAAGTGTGTGTAAGGGGAGACAAATGTTTTTAGTTGGAGTTATGAACTCTTTTTTTCAACAGGAAGTTTATGTCTGTTCCTAGAGAAATAAGGTCACTGAGGGGTATGTGTGTTAAGAAATGGTTGGAATTTCTCTATGAAAAGATTCTCCTTGTTGATTCTTTCTTGTGTGGAGATTGTCTTTACATTGATAGAAAGGGAATATAAGGAATTTAGGGTTTTTGTTTCTGGCGCAAGAGTCTATATGGCCACTGAGTGGAATTTGGCGGTATTGAGGGAGATTTATTTGTTCTTTATGGACCCCCTAAAATCCATAAGAACAAATCCATCACCGAAGCTTGCAAACTCTCCTCTGAAATCTACATTAACATCAAGGCACCGGAAGATTTAAAACTAAGACCCTTTATAACAGGCATCTCCTGCGAAACACATCGATTAAGCAATTTCTTGGACATTCTTTTGAAACCTTTCCTAAGTCACATCAAAAGTTTCATTAGAGATGATCTTGACATGCTCAATCACCTCCCGAAAACAACAAACGAGGAGTCACTCTTGGTTTCTTTTGACGTGGTCAACAGTTATACAAATATCCCTCATGAATATGCTATTGAGGCAATTAAATTCTGGCTGCACAAACACCCAGAAACATTTCCTAATCGCATCAACACAACCTTCATTATAGAATCACTTAAGTTCATTCTGACCAACAATTACTTCCTGTTTGCAGACACATACTTTCGCCAAAAATGTGGTATCGCGATGGGTACTAAAGCTGCACCAGTCCTTGCGAATCTCATGATGGGTTTTTTTGAATTATCACTATATGAAATCTCACGCCAGAAATTTAGACACCTTTTCCACATCTATTTAATGGATAACTGGAAAAGATACTTGGATGATTGTTTCATCATATGGAAGGAATCCTATGAAAAACTTCTAGAATTCAAATCCATACTTAACATCATACATCCCAGCATTCAATTCACTATGGAATTCAGCAAACATCATCTCCCTTTTCTTGATCTCTTAATTATAAAAACACCTAATAACCAAATCACAACCGACATCTACCACAAACCTACAGACTCACAACAATACCTCCTTTTTAGCTCATGCCACCCAAAACACACCAAGATAAATATCCCCTTTAATTTAGCTAAAAGAATTTGCACCATTGTCTCTGACCCAACCACTCGAGAAATATGCTTACAAGACCTCAAAAAACACTATTACAACGCCAATATCCCTCCACACTCATAGATCTTGGAATAAAACGTGCCAAGGAACTTGACAAAAACACACTAAAAACCAACCAACACAATAACACACCCAACCCCAAAATACTTCCATACATCTCCACCCACAACCCCAAAAACATTGAAGCATACACCACAATCAAACAAAATCTCTCCTTACTCAGCACAGACCCGAAAATAAACAATATCATCAATACACACAAAGTCCTTAAATGCAAAAGGCAACACAAATCTTTTAAAACACTATTAACCAATGCCAAACTACATACACCACTTCCACCCCCATCAGTTAAAAAATGTGCACGCCCTAATTGTGGTACCTGCCCCTACCTACTTGAAGGCTCTGAATTTACCTTCAAACAAGGAACAAAGTTTAAAATCAAAACCAATTTCTCTTGTTCCTCTGGTAACCACATTTATGTCCTCACATGTGCAGGTTGCCAAAACTTCTATATCGGACACACGAGCCTCCCGTTGCATAGAAGAGTAGCAGTCCATAAAGAACAAATAAATCTCCCTCAATACCGCCAAATTCCACTCAGTGGCCATATAGACTCTTGCGCCAGAAACAAAAACCCTAAATTCCTTATATTCCCTTTCTATCAATGTAAAGACAGATTCTCCACACAAGAAAGAATCAACAAGGAGAATCTTTTCATAGAGAAATTCCAACCATTTCTTAACACACATACCCCTCAGTGACCTTATTTCTCTAGGAACAGACATAAACTTCCTGTTGAAAAAAAGAGTTCATAACTCTAACTAAAAACATTTGTCTCCCCTTACACACACTTCCTGTTTTGACACCACACTTCCTGCTTAACACAGACTTTTAACCCTTTTTTAAAACCTAACACAACTCTCAATTCTCATGCATCCTTATTTTTCCAACCATTATATACATGAATTACCATTGAACTTCAAAAGCTCAAAGACAATATAATGTATTGGTATATTTATTTTTTTATATATTATTTTTTTTATATATTATTTTCTTCATTTTGTACTTCTTTGTAAAAAACATTTTTATTCTCCCTCTTCTTGAAAATTTGCTTCGCAATGAAAGCCGGTTAGAGAAATCTTTATTAAAATATGCTTCCAGTTTAGCATTCTGCCTTATTATTATTTTTCAATTTCCTATTATTTCTCCACGTGCGGTTAACACAACCCCAGAATTTACTGACTTATCTATCTATCTATCTATATATATATAAATATATATATATATATATATATATATATATATATAGAAATATATATATACAAATATATATATATAGAAATATATATATACAAATAGATAGATATATAGATATATGATAAAATAAGAGCAGGCTGGGCAATGTTCAGAGAGCCTCTACCTTTGTTGGTAACTATTTATATATACATATATATATACAGTTGATTCAATCTCTCTTGCATCAACCTCTTCTTTGTCCTTTCTCATAGAGCTTCTTTACCTACTTAAAACTAATGAATTTAAAAGACATAACTTTAAAATATTCTGAAAGTGTTAAAATAACAATAGATGTGTTCATAGTTTCCATTCTTTCTTCAATCATAAAAAGGAAAATTGAATTTCAAATGCAGAATTATTAAGAACTGTGATATTCTCAGAAAGATATATTTTATTATGTTGAAACTGAACACAGAAAGAATCTTTTTGATACCACATCATTCTCCCTATTTTCTGGAGATGTTTACAACTAAAAAAAAAAAAGGCCATCTGCAATTTCAAAGGACAATTACCATGAGGTTGAATGCTTTTTAATTGATAGTATGATGAAAACCCATGTGACATGAAGCATTTACTCTTCAGATAAAAGTTATCAGAATGTCTCTTATTTATAGTGTTAAACTCAGAGAGCATGCTGTTTATTTTAAAGGGTTTGTTTGTGTTTTTAATTTAAAAAAAAGTTTTTAGTTTTTGTTTTTCATTTCTACAGAATCTGACATGACATAATTTAATCTCATGAGTTTTTTCCTCTGAGAAACGAAACCTAATGTGTAGCTATTTTCTTTTTTTTTTTTTAAAGTCAATCACATTACAGAATAATCCTTTTTATGATCTATTCAATCAGAGTCCCTGTGGAAGCAGGGGAAACTAACAGAAAATTTCGAAACTACTTTTAATAACAAGGGTTGAAATAGAAATTTAACATTCTGTTCTAGGCATTGAAGAAGAGGAAAATAGAAAAAATAAAAAAAGCAAGGAGAAAAATGTTGACTGAAAACAAATAAGAAATAGAATTCATTAAATGTCTTCAGGAATTAGATACTGTAAAAAATAACAATGAAAGTAAAAACATATGAAAGAAAGAGAGAGAGAATGAGACTGAAGATTTTTACAAGGATGTTTTTAAGAATAATAGTTTTTATAATTATTAATTGTAAAAACAAAACCAAAAATACATATATGAGAAAACTCTTTATCATTTCGAATGATATTTTAAGAAGAAAAAAAAAAGAAGAATGTGGGAGGAGGTTAAGATGTTTAATAATTGATGTTGCTAAAGAATTCCTTCTGTTAATGTTTTCAAGTGCATTTCAAATTTATTGAATTTCATCACATTTTATTGGTTAAGATATAAATAACAATAAATAAAAGTTTAAAATGTTATAAGAAGAAACTTTAATGGAATTCAATAAAAACCATTTGAAATTTGAAAAGTAAAAGTTAGAAAAAATAATTTGATACAAGATAAAATCCAAAATTCTAATTTTATATTAATAAAATTACCTATTGTTAAAAAATATTATAAAGCAGTGGAAATGGCTGTGGCAATAGAGTTTTACATTTTACAGTGATAACTGTGTTAGATTGGTTTGAACCATTAGAGTTTTTTTAAAAAAGAAAGTGGTTTCTAGTATCGAGTTCCATCTCTTTATATCCCCAGTTCAAATCCCACTGTTTACATTTTAATGCTTCGAATTTGGTTAAACAAAGTAGCAGTCAAATATTGGAGTTAGTACAATTGACTACATCCATCACCAACCCACATATGCTTATGTTATGAGTCATTATCTTACAGGATAACAGTGATACAGGCAGCTGACATAATACTGCAACAGGCTGGTGTAACTAAATGCATTACATTAGTGTTTTAATGACTTAGAAAATGGAAGCCAGTGTCTATGACACTTTTCAGGATTTTCAAAACTGATAGGAAAAAGATTCTTACATTGGAGACTTGATATAAATGCACACAAAAGAGTGGATTCTTCTAAAGGCACTGGCTGATAAATAAAGACTACCACCTAAAATAGGAATGGTCTTCCATACAGTTTCTGTTTACTAAACTGCACTAACAACACTTTGAAATATTGGCCAATAGACATATTCATAGAAGGATATATCCGTAGAAAGACAAATTTATCAAAAATATATTTTTGATTCTTAACCACCATGTGACCAAATATAATTAGGTGTAGGGGTGGTAGTGTGGCAAAGAAGCTTGCTTCCCAACAATGTGGTTTCATGTGTAGTCTCACTGCATGGCCCCTTGAGTGAGTGTCTTCCTCTATAATCCAAGGCCAACCAAAGCCTCATAAGTAGATTTGGTAGATTGCAAACCGAAAGAAGCTCACTGAGTATGTGTGCATATATATGTGCGTCTATACGTACACACACACACACACATATTTGTTGTTTACACCACCTGTCCTCGTCTGTTATTTTTTTTTTTCGTACATTCTCCCATATATATATATATATATATATATATATATCATCATCATCATCATCATCGTTTAACGTCCGCTTTCCATGCTAGCATGGGTTGGACGATTTGACTGAGGACTGGTGAAACCGGATGGCAAGACTGGAGCCTGGTGTTGCCATCCGGTTTCACCAGTCCTCAGTCAAATCGTCCAACCCATGCTAGCATGGAAAGCGGACGTTAAACGATGATGATGATGATGATGATATATATATATATATATATATATATATATGGGAGAATGTACGAAAAAAAAAAATAACAGACGAGGACAGGTGGTGTAAACAACAAAAGGATGTATTAGTATGATGCTCGGGAATACGGAAAGTCTTTAACGTTTCGAGCTACGCTCTTCAACAGAAAGAATACGGAGAAAACAAGGAGAAAAACACGGAGAAAAAAAATTATATATATATTTGAAAAGATTTGTAAAAGTACTACACGAGTAAGTAGATATTGAAAATGAATAAAAATGAAAATGCCACTTTTTTAAAACATTTTTTGGGGGTTTTATTTAATTTACATGTTTCGTTTTTTTTGAAAAACCTTATCAAAAATGAATATAAAATATGTGAGAAAAGAAAATGGCTATTAATAGAATAAAATTGAAATTAAAATTAAGAATGACATTCATAGTTTACTGTTATTTCTTGCATATGCACGTGGCTCCTTTCCTTGAACATGGTAATTCCAACTTGTTCTTTTAGTAGATTCCTACTATCTGTTTTAGTAAATTAAATAGTGGTCAGGGAGGGATTCTGGGAGTGGTTGTAGCTGTCGAATAACTAGCAGCAGTCAGTAGTAGTAGTGGTGGTAGTCGTCGTGATGAAGTTGTCCCCACCCCTATGGTTTTAATAGAAATCGGGTTCTTCGATCCCCTATGTTTATTCCTTATGAATAACTTGCAAATCTACGTATAAAAATATTAAAATATATATGAAAGTCTCAGTGTTACTAGTTTAGAGAATTTAGACTTGGTCGGTATTTTCTTATGAAAGATATTTCTTTGCTAATGCGTTCATTTTGGCTAGCATTGTCTTTGAATTTGTATAGAGGAAACGTTTTGAATTTGGGAAATTTGTTGTAAGCACATTCGTCGATGTGCTGGCTGAGAGGTATTTTCCTGTTTTCTGGGATCCTAATTTGGGATTTGTGTAACGCCATCCTCTGACGTAGGCTGTTTTGGTGTGTCCAAAATATTGCCGTTTGCATCCAGAGCATGTAATTAGGTAGATCAAGTTCTCCGATGCACATGAAAAATTAGTCTTTACTGTGAAATTATGGCCTTGTTCTAATCGATGTTCTGATCCTTCTATTACGTTGACACAAATCCCACAGTTGGGTCTCCCGCATTTTTTTACTGTAGGTTTAGTGGTTATTGTTGAGTGTAATTTGGCCTGGGTTAAAATCTTTTTCATTGATTTTGGTTGTCTCTTACTTTTGATGATTGTATGTGTTTTGAGGATTTGGGTCTTTCTTGAGTAGAGCTGTACTGTGGAGTATGTTGTTGAAGGCCTCATTGTTGTGTGGGTTGTGTGTGGAGATATAAGGTAGGGTTTTTAATTTTTCTTCCTTCTTGGGTCTTGGTTGTCTAAGTTCTTGTGTATTTAATTGAAGTACTCTTTGGGTCGTATTTTCGATTAAGGGCTGTGGATAGTTTCTATTTATGAGTGTGGATTTCAATTCCTGGAGTCGTGTATAACGGGTGTCTGCATCTGATACTATAGTGCACATTCTTTTGGCTAAACAAAATGGGATATTAGTCCTGGTGTGTCTCGGGTGGCAAGAATCAAATGGTAGGTACTGTTTCGAGTCAGTGGGTTTATAATAAATGTCTGTCTCTATCTTGTTTCCGACTTTCTTTATGAGGATATCTAAAAACGGTAGTTGTTGATTGTTGTATTCCATCGTAAATTGGAGGTTTTCATTTATTCCATTTAGAAGTGTTTGGAATTGGTTGAGCTTTTCTATACTTTCATTCCAGAGGATGAAACAGTCATCGAGATATCTTTTACAGCTGTTTTGTATGTATGTGGAAAAGGAGCTTCCATATTTCTCGAGTGTTCTCTGGTATAGTTTAATCTCGAGATAGCCCATTACTAGGAAACAGGAAAATACCTCTCAGCCAGCACATCGACGAATGTGCTTACAACAAATTTCCCAAATTCAAAACGTTTCCTCTATACAAATTCAAAGACAATGCTAGCCAAAATGAACGCATTAGCAAAGAAATATCTTTCATAAGAAAATACCGACCAAGTCTAAATTCTCTAAACTAGCAACACTGAGACTTTCATATATATTTTAATATTTTTATACGTAGATTTGCAAGTTATTCATAAGGAATAAACATAGGGGATCGAAGAACCCGATTTCTATTAAAACCATAGGGTGGGGGGCAACTTCATCACGACGACTACCACCACTACTACTACTGACTGCTGCTAGTTATTCGACAGCTACAACCACTCCCAGAATCCCTCCCTGACCACTATTTAATTTACTAAAACAGATAGTAGTAATCTACTAAAAGAACAAGTTGGAATTACCATGTTCAAGGAAAGGAGCCACGTGCGTATGCAAGAAATAACAGTAAACTATGAATGTCATTCTTAATTTTAATTTCAATTTTATTTTATTAATAGCCATTTTCTCTTCTCACATATTTTATATTCATTTTTGATAAGGTTTAAAAAAAAAAAACGAAACATGTAAATTAAATAAAACCCCCAAAAATGTTTTAAAAAAGTGGCATTTTCATTTTTATTCGTTTTCAATATATATATATATATATATATATATATATATATATATATATATCATTCGCCATGATAGATCGCTGACCACTACATTTATATTTTTTCTCCTTATTTCTTTCTGTGTTCCTTTCAGTTGAAGAGCGTAGGCTCGAAGCGTCAAAGACTTTCTCTATTCCCGAGCGTTAAACTAATACATCCGTTTGTTGTTTTCACCACCTGTCTTCGTCTATTGTTTTTTCGTAAATTCTCCCATATATATATATATATATATATATATATATATATATAGGCAGAATTCACAAAAAAACCCCCAAAAGACGAAGACAGGTGGTGAAGACAACAAACAGATGTATTAGTTTAATGCTTGGGAAGTGAAGAAGTCTTTAACGTTTCGAGCCTATGCTCTTCCACAGAAAGGAACACAGAAAGAAACAAGGAATGTGTAGTGGTTAGCGATCTATCATGGTGAATAAGACTAAATGTCTAAATGTCTAAAAGTTAATGATTTGTGAGTAAAATTACAAAGTACAACACAAAATATAATGAAAAGTTAGTAGCCATTGTTTATCTTTAGGATATATCATAATTGCATGTTTTCCATCAATGGGTCATTTTTAGTCAAACATGTTTAAGTTATACTGATTTTTAAGGAGAAATGCAATTAGGAAGGAGTTTGACTTATGCCAGTGAATTAAGGATAAAATCATTTGACCTTTCTAGTGTTGAGCTGTGTATAAGGTCTATTATGTTGTGAAGCATTTCAAACTCTAGAAGGCAAAGATCTGATTGTCATTAAAGCAAGTGGGAGTCATTCATCTCATTGTTTTATCAGCTCGTTTATTTGCATTGGACGTAACTGAATAGTTTCCTATATAACTCCATTATAACATTCATGTTGTCCATTTGATGATGAATGATAAGGAGTTATTCTAGTCTTATGAATATTTCATCTACTTAAAAATTCCAGTGTTTTCAGACTGCATGCCATGGTTACTATGAACAAAACTTAGAGCACTGGGCTAAATGAATAATGTGGAGAGATTCTGAATAACAGCTCAAGAATTTGATTCTCTTTGGACAAATATGAAAGAGTAATGAATAAACTCAAGTGTTGTCAAAATGTAAGAGTTACTCATTCATCCTACAATATCAAGTCAAAATTATTGTCAAATTTTGTTGGTTGTATATAAGTTGACTAATTGTAATTTTGATGAGGTGAAGTTTTAGCCTTGTATTAGATCATCCCATAAATAATGTGTTTTAATTGCATGAACTAAAAGTCAGAGGGAGATGGGATAAACTATCTGCATCATCTTGATATAACAGCAGGTAGTAATTTAACCTTGTACTTATTCTTAGTGCAAATTTTGAAGAATGTAGTTCGATTTTAGCACTTATTTTTTCAAAGCTATAATGTAAGTGACAAAGGAGAATATTCAGCATATTTTGCTTTATGAGTTCAATAAATACAATAACGCAATGGAAAGTGTGAGAAATATTAATGCAAGTATATGGGGATTGGACAATAAGCACAAGCCAGTGTCAAAGGTGGTTCCAGAAATCCCTAGCTGGAAACTACAGCCTAGAAGATGAGCCTCATCCTGGAAGATCTGTAGAGCTCGATAAGGACATCCTGCTAAACCTGATGGAACAAAATCCCATCGTACCTGTTGAGGAACTAGCAGAGAAGCTTGGATTTGGTCATTCAACCATTCGTCAACACCTGTGTGCCATTAGAAAAGTCAGCAAATTGGGTCAATGGGTTCTTCCAAAACTTTCTGAGTCTAATCACATGCAATGAATGCAAGTGTGCTTTCTTCTTTGCTGTTACATCTCATGAATGAGCCTTTTTTGGACCGAATAGTGACCTGTGACAAGAAATGGGTTCTCTATAAAAATGTCAAGTGCTGAAGACATTGGATAGGGAAAGGAGAAACACAGGCACCCCAGGCTAAGGAAGATCTTCATCCACATAAGCTGTTATTATCTGTTGGGTGGGATATGAAAGGTTTAGTCCACTTTGAACTTCTCAACCCAAACCAATCCATAGCAAAGGAGATCTACTGCAAACAGCTTGAGTGACTTAAATAAGCGCTAGAAGAAAAACAACCATTTTTGATTTCAAGATGAAAGGTGTTCTTCCATCAGGATAATGCTCGGCCACATACAACGAGGATGACATTCCAAAGGCTGGAGCAGTTTGAATGGGAAACAATGCCTCACCCACCATATTCACTGGGCATTATCCCATCTGAATATCATTTGTTCCGCAGTCTTCAAAATCATTTGAAAGGGAAAAAATGTGACTTCTGTAGACGAGGTCAGAACAGTAGTGGAGAGGTATTTTTCATCACAGACAAGTGAATTTTAGAAGAGGGGTCTTGAAAGTCTACCAGATAGATGGAAGAGCATTGTAGAAGATGAAGGAGAGTATATTTTAGATTAATAAAGAACTTTGTTTATCATAATTTTGAAAAATAAAAGAAGTATTAAAAAAACCGCATTGTCTCTGAGATGACCCAATACATTTGTAGCATAATCTATGTATGTTCTTAATTGGCTGTTATGACTTAATTCTTTTCATATAAGCCATTTGTTTATCTCAGTCCCATCTCTTTATGAATCTTCTTTGTGTTATCTACCACTTCATCCTTTGACATCATTTCCTTAGCATTAGCAACTGCAGAAATTGTGCTTGAAGCATGCAAACCCAAATTCTCTATTTCTGGATGTTGATGACACAGTGTAGCATTTTTAATAACAGATTTAGGTTAAATAATAAATAAGAAAGCTATTGCTTGTTGATCTGAAATAATTTTGAATTTTTCTGCTAAAGTGATAATGCTGCAAATTATCCTCAACTGATTTGATTATTGTACAGGATTTTAACTCTCTTTGGATCATTTTCCTTTCAGTGTCATTCAATCAATGTGAATAGAAGCAAATTGGTTGTCCATTTTGTATAAGGACAGAACATATTGGTGTGGTAGACATATCTATTTCAGGAGTAAATAGTGAAGCAGGTGTTGGAGTGGATAACAAAGCTATTGCAACAGTCTTTCAGTTCCTCAACTGATTCAAGACATTCAGTTGGCATTGAAAAATATTGATATTGTTTAACTTCAGTAAAACTTTTTATCTATTTTGAATGCTGCAGAATAAAAAGTTCAAATTCCTTGAAATTTCTAGATACAAAACCCAAGTAGAGGCTGCAGTCTCTCAGAGTCAAGCAGTATCTTATCTTCTCTAAAATCATAACCTACATTATGGGTGGGGAGTAAAGTAAGAGTCCTGTCTCTCAAATACATTTAAGGAGGAAAGCTTGCAAATTTTCCTCATGGATTTTCATAATTTCTCCACATATCACCTCTTCATCACTCTACTTAAAGATTGGTATTCAATTTTTCACTCCAAATAGCAATCACATAAATTATAACAATTCATTATTTGCCTCAACAAAACCCTATAAAATCTTACACTCTAGGAGGCCAGAGTACTTGACACTATGCTGCACAATATCAAAATGATTATTTCCATTAATTTGGCTTAAATATCACAAACGGACAGGATAGAACATGCATCTGAATGTGAATATCTTTTAGCAGATGTGTCATCAGTCACTAAATGCTTCTTGACACCAGTTTTGTTGGCAGCAGTCAGCAGTTTATTAATTTCATCTTTAATGAAGTGGCAGTCTTCAAAAGAGTGATTCCAAGCGGAGAAAGATATGAGTATTGCTTCCATATAAATTGCTAAGTAAGAGTCAGTGAATATTAAAAAGAATGAACTCTCAGCAATTTGAATTCAATCTTTTAAATTCAATCTGAAGAAGCCAAAATTATGATAATGTGGGTATTCCCAAGATGAAAGGATCAGATATTTCACAGACAAGAAAACTTTTAGTTTGTAGTTAGAAATAGTTTACTCCAATGGTTAGGATTATCTTTCAAGTTATGTTAAGCTTGTTTGCATCAACAGATTGCATTTTTTGTGATGAAGTCACTTTATCTGCGCCTCATAATAAATAACAAACTGTTCTACTACAGGTCAACACATATGCCCAGCAAACTCTCATAAAACTATACCTGATATAACATCATTCTATTAGTATTAACAAAACAATATAAAATAATTATAGAAAATTCAATACTACAAGGATATCTACTTAAGGACTGAAAAAAGATGCAAACTGGTGAATGGGGGAATTATGTCCTTGTACTTTATCTGAAAATGGAAATCACCATTTCAACCAAATCAATGAACTCAGCTTATGGCTATGGCTGTGAGCTAAGGAAGAAGCCTCTATGCAATCACTTATCTTGCTAGAAATAACAGCCAAATCTACTTTAGCTCACACCCTACTGTTTTCACATTGGATAAGGTGATCCTCTGTTGTTAGCAGGGAGCAAGAGAGTCTGAGTGGTTAAGAAATTCACTTCAGAATCATGTGGTCTTGAGTCCCATCCCACAATGCAGCACCTTGGGAAAGTCTCTTACTGTAATCCTGGATTCATCAATGCCCTGTGAGATGAATTTGATGAATGGAAACCATGTAGAAGTCCATGATATATATATATGTGTGTGTGTGTGTGTGTGTGTGTGTAGTAGTAGGTGATGTATTTCAACAATTTATATTTGTGAAAGATCTAAACATCAACAAGAAAACCGATCAACAGGTGCTTATTAATGAAACCTGTTGTGATATTTGTTCCATCTGATTGGCACAGACAATTCCTTATCAATTTTGCTCTTTCAGTTGCAGTAAACAGATATTGGCTTGTTAAAAATCTATTACCAAAATGTGACATAAAAGAAATAAAATGAATACACCATAGCTGAAAGAAAGATAAACTGATGAAGTGACTTTTGATCTAGACATTTTAAAAATGTGTGTGTGAATGAAAGAGACCTCTTCATAGTTGCATAACCTCAGATATAATAGTGACAACGCCCTCAAATCAGTCATTACTATTTTAGGCCTAGTACAATATGTCTTGAGTAAAAGAAGGAAAATGGGATGGTAACAACTAGAATTCCTTTGATTAGAGATCTGTTCAACTTGAGCTGATTTAGCAGCTAAAAAAAAACAACAACAATAACAACAAAGAATGGTTAGGTTCTCCATGATTAGTTTGATATAGTGGGTAAGTGGATCATTAAACTCCTGTTCAGCTGGTTATGAGGAATAAAAGACAACAGATTGGTATACTTTTAAAGATTAGGCATGTCTATTACCTATCAACATAGAAAGTTGAACAAACTCTAGCTCTATGAATTAACTTTGTTCAATCTCTTTTGTAAAATATTGTAAAATGTTAATGGAAAGGTAAATGAATGAAATAAAATCTAAGTAATCAAGAAGAAATATTTATAATTCCATCTGTTTTCACAATTAACTGCTCATTATTTACAAATAAAAAGTGATATACTTATTTTATTAGGCTCTTAATATCATATGTAAATGTATTGATTTGAATATGTTTGCAGTTAGAAAAGTAAAAATGTCAAATAAAGACATAAAAATATGTTTGAACAAATCATTATTTCATAAATTTAGATGTGCAAAATTAATGAAACTTACCTGATAGCTTTCGATGCAGATCTGATATTTGCGTGTGCTTGCTATTAACTATTTTGAAATAGAAATTTTTCTTTTATTAATTAGTGTTAAGTAGGGAAATATTTAATTTATCATAAACTCTTGCTTTGGTTAAAATAATTAAAACTGCAGTAAAAGTGAAAAATACAAACATTATTATATACCTGTGTTTGTTAATATAATGAAGATTTCAGCTGAAAGTACATATTGCTTTTTAATATTGAAGTATTAAATTAGTTTGTGATTTATTGGTTTCATATTTTTAGGGAATAAATATTAAAAATTGAAATTCATAACATGTTATTTTGATGAAGTAAGAATGAAAGTGAATTTTATTATCTTTTTGGTCCTAAATTATTCTATAAATAATGTCTTACCACTCACTCTTTTAACTTTATAAACTACTTTATAACCATCATTTTTGTGTTAAATTTGAAAATATTTAGTATTTTTTTCACAAACAGGTAGTGATGGATGGAGCTAAAACTGTGTGGGGAATATGTGGATTGGTGATGTTTAGAATAAGTAGTTGTAGGATTTTGAAAGTGTGTAGAGCTGTGTGATGAGTCTATATAATGTTGCAGCTTCATTTGATTTCTTTTCTCATACGACTTAGCTTCTAGATCCTTGAGATTTGGATAATTATCTTTAAGTTGACCTTAATCCAGCAGAATGATACTCAAAAACATTCAAGCCATTAACCTTCCAGTTTTTATTTCAATACTAATGTTTCTTACACTACATTATCAAGTATTTCTTTTTCATGGTGGTAATATCTTTTTAATAAGTGTTTGATAAAACATACAAATTAATTTTTTTTCCACAAACTATCTTTGTAAAATAGGGCAAGTGTGGTGTGTTTGGAGTTGACATTGAGCATCATTGTATATGATCAACACAGGATGCACTCTCTGGTTAGTAGGCTAGTACTTTTACAACTCAGCCAGTTGTAGCAGCCATCCTTTAGTTGAAGGTAATTAACTAAAAATTAAAATTGCTTGTTTCCTAATTTTTAGAAGGTGAAGAATGAAATGATAATAATATTAAGTGACAAACTAGATTATTTACAGTATTTTGCTATATTACTTTGTTTAAAGTTCAAGTCCTGCTGTGGTTGACTTAAGCTTTCCTTTTCCTTTGTTTGTATCGTATAATTGTATCAATTCAATCAACTACACTCCCTCTCTACAAGTTTGTAGCTTTATTGCTAACCAATGTAAGAAATCAATAACTGATGCCAGAATTTTCCTCTTTAAACTTGTTTTATGTGTTACACATGGTGCACACCATAGTAGACTTCTGACAAATTGATTCTACAATATAGGCTTGATTCCTAGTTCTAACCATTTCACCTTAATTCTTTTAGGAAAGGCATGAAAATTACAGCTCCTATAAGACCACCTATTCAAGTCAATAGCACTGGTCAATATGTTGATGCATACTTCTGGTGACAGAACAACAAACCAATGAGAGTTCATTGAGTCAATGAGGGAGCTTGTATGTGGTCATCCAATCTGCTAGAAATAGCAGACAAAGCTCTCAAAGTAAATTTATTCTGTCTTAAATAAAGAAGGACAATATACAAAATTTTAGGATGGTTATGACTGAAATATTCATTCTTACTCCTTTAGTGTGTTGCATATTTAATGAAAAACCAATATATGTTTCACGTTATACATTGATAGATGATTTTCTTCAAATGCAAGAATCTAAGCATATAGAACACAGAACTCTTTTAGAAATGCAAATAAAATCTCAGAAAACTTCAATTAATATTGTTAAATAGTAATTCATTAAGTATTTGCCTAAATCTTCAAGAGGTAAAATGTGGAGTAATATAAATATAGCCAGGCGTTTAATAGTATGTATACTACCAATCTATATTCTTTGAGAAGTGGTCCAGTTAATCAATATATATTTAAAATAGCAGTTATATGTATTCCATCCATTTTCTTCTCTTGAACATAGTATTCTGTAAGTATGGAGACATTTTGTACTATCTTATAAATGTTTTTAAATTGTAAAACCTAACTGATATTAGGTGAAATTATTGACATATTTTAGCAACCATTTAGTTGATATAAGTTGCTATTTTACTGTCTGCAAGAAATATGACCTTAAGGGGAGGATGTCAAATTGTTGGAATCATTTACACAACTAAGATGTTAGTGATGCTAATTTGTGGTTCAACCAACTGACATTTTATAGGAATTTGATATCCAGTACCGCAGCTTAATTTAGCAATGATCTACTAGAGTGCTCTTAAACATCTCCTCTATTACTACTACTAAAGACATAATATATTTAGTTGATGGGAGGAAGCAGGATGCAAATCTAAAGAAAATTTGCAGTGAAACCATGTTTTAATGGGGAAACATAAAAAAATAAATGAATAATAATAATAATAATAATAATAATAATAATAATAATAATAACACCTACATGAACTTCTAACTTGTTGTCTCTTGAGGTCTCTGGGTGAGACTTGGATCCAACTTGTACAAATGCAAAGCAAAAGTCAAACATAAAATAATAATAATAATAATAATAATAATAATAATAATAATAATAATAATCCTTTCTACTCTCTTTGTGTGGTCACTAAAACTTTGCACAAAAACACAACTCAGTTTCTGGTGCAGCCCTACACCTTCACCAATTAAAAATGACATATCATGACAGCTTTTCAGAGACAAGTAACATAGTGCCCTGGTATCACATATATACCAGAGATGGTTCTAGCTGTTGTTTAGACTCAGATCAGCTCTGATTTAATAGAACTATAAACAAAAGTATCCCATCTGTGATCGTACCGTCTTTTGCTCAGATTGACTATATACAAGACTATATTACCCTATGGTATTTAACTAAGCAGCTAGGGTCAGTTCGTAGCATGGGAACATAGACACTTTAGAAGCAGTAGTCTGGCAGAATCAGTAAAACACAAGAAAGAACTTATTTGGTGAAGTAGTTGTTCCAGCTCTTTATATTCTGCTGAAGTCACCTTTGCTTTTCATCCCTTTGAAGTTGATAAAATAAAGTAGTAGTCTAGTAGTCTAGGGTCAAGGTAGTAAACTAACCCCTCTAATCAAAGTTACTGACCTTGTGCCTAAATCAGAAACAGGTATTCAGTCTGTCCTTTTTAGAAAAGGGTAGGGGTATGATTTGAGGGAGATTTGGTTGTTGTTTCTTGAAGGTCAAACAATCATATAAAACTCCTTCATTAACTTCAAGTTTTTTAGAATCCTAGGATCTACACATGGATCCTAGAATCTATGTGTAGATCTTTGGAAAAATCTTTCATATCTGGAATATTGTCATTCACAAAATACATGCACACACACACAAGCATGCATGCACACACACACAAGCACATGCACATGCACAAACGCAATTTGTAAAGAAGGAATACAATTGAGTCAATCTCAGTAGTTAGTTAATCAACCCTGGAACTATGATAGTCAAAATTATCATTTAATAATGATGATGATGATGATGATGATGATGATGGTTTCAGATTTTGGCACAAGGCCAGCAGTTTTGGTGGAGGAGCCAAGTTGATTAAATTGATGCCAGTGCTCAACTGATATTTATTTTATCAACCCTGAAATGATGAAAGGCAAAGTCAACCTTGGCAGATTTCAATTTAGAACATACAGACAGGCGAAATACTAAGCATTTTGCCCAGCAGGCTAATAATTCTGCCAGCTTACCACTTTTATGATAATGATGATGATGATGATGATGATAACTATAACTTCTTAAAACTTTGAGATGTTTATAAATTTCTATATCTTAGCTATGCTAGTTCCGACTTGTCGAGGCTCCTCTTAAAAATTTCATCAATTTCCATTTCTTAGCTATGCTAGGTCCTCCCCAAAAAAATCTAGAGTTCTATACATAATCCCCCCCCCCCATGCTAGAATTTCCATGAGCTTATCTGCTTCCCCTCTCTCTCCCCCTCCTCTTCCAATGGGTTTTCAGTGCTGCTGTAATCATTCACAGGATAAGATGGCCATTTAATAGATCTCCCTATCTATCACTTTCTATGTTTGCTAAAACTTTGAAATGTTTATATCTTAACTACAATGTGATTTTCCATAGATAAATTCTTTTATCTTAAATCCGATGGGGTGTTTATAGATAGACTACTATAGCTTTTTAAAACTTTGAGATGTTTTTTATAAATTTCTATATCTTAACTATGCTAGTTCTAACTTGTTGACATTCCTCTCAAAAATCCCCTCCTGTTCGCCCCCAACCACTGCCAGTCATGTCAAGTAGCAGTCCAATCAAACAGCCTGAATTAGTAGACACAACAAGCCCTGCTTCTCTGTTTAATGCTGCAGCATCAGCAGTAGCTAAACCAACAACCATAAATCTGCCATTATTTGTTGTCTAAAAAAAAAAAGGGAAGACAATATAAGGACCCCTTGGCCTTATAGTAATAATATAAGTATAGCAATAATTGTGAAACTATAGTAGGGAACAAGTAAATAATAAGATAGGAATTATAGTAGTGAACAAATAAATAATTACCCACATTGATGATTACCCAGAATGATTAACAAGCGGCATTGTGAAACTGTCAAGTCAACGACTGGCAACTAAAGCAACAACTTCACTAAGCTTTCTTGGTGAGGAGGGTGGATTTTCGACACCCTCGGGATTAAAAGCAATATCTGTAAAAGTCTTCTTTGCTAATCCAATTCTACACTTGATGTCCTTATCTGACCTTCCATCTGATGTTATCCAACTTCCCAGATATATGAAATTGTCCTGCTCTATCCCAGTCCCATTCGCCACCAAGCGACATGCGGGTACCTGTACTTTCTCGGTCCAGACCATTGAGGTTTTCTGGCAGTTAATCCTCAGTCCAAGCTTTCCACTCTCCTCAGTCACGATATTAATCAATCCCTGAAGCTTCTCCTCTGTGTCTGCAAACAAAGCCGTATCGTCTGCATACCTCAGATTGTTATAATTGCTTTCCCTACAGTTTTAGTCCTGCAGTTGTCTTGATCTTGCTTAGAGTTTTCTCACTATACAGGTTGAATAAATCAGGTAAAGAGATGTTGCTAAATACTGTAAGGCACTCTCTGTCTGACATTTTACCATTTCTGTCAACTCCATTGTCCCACTAATAATGATAATGATAGTGATGATGATTATAAGAGATGAAGAATTGGTGAGCAGAAGAAATTAGACAGAACTTAGAAATCAGTGATACTTACAAAATATGAATGAATTCGTAATAACAAATTGAGTTACATGGCATTGAATTATCCTATTTCCCAATGCACAAAACAAGAATGATGGAAAGAACTATAAGTCTAAAAGAAAATAATTTGCCCAAATACTTCCTACGTAATTTTTAAAGAGCTTTGATAATTAGAAAGATGCATGATGCTCTACAGATAAGCATATATAGTAGACTAAGTCAACACTCACACTAGAATCTGTTTGGAGTATATGACTGAAAAAAAAATAAAGACTATGATATAGTTTACATTAATGAATGATATGTGTAATTTAGTGGATAGGCTTCTTATAGCATGAATGTAGTCTGATAAGAGAAATGTTAGATGAATAGTAGATGGGATTAAAAGAGTTTGTAAAAGGAGGGGGGAAAAAGAGTAAGCAGTGATCTGAAAAATATGAGATAGTCATGGCTAGAACAGCTTATGATCTTTTGATCATAGATCTGCTTGATCAGGGCTGACCTGCAGATAAACAACAAAAGGATGAAGTAAGCAACTACATCTCAAATACACAATAGTTTCTGAAAGAGATAGTTACTGATTAGGCAGCTTTTGCTACTTGGCCAAACAATACTATTCAAATACCATTCCATTACCCTAGAGAGAGAGAGAAAGATGTGTCAAAATAAGCCATGGTCTGTTCATTTATGTTTTAAATTGGTGTAAAAACAAACACAGTTTATATTCAGAAATGGCAATTTTGATACTCTGTTTGTAAAATATAGAACCAGACATAAATAGTTTTGCACAGAGCCATGAAGTTCAAATTAACCACTAAAGATTAATGTACTAAAAATTGATCATTCTATTTCAAGAAAAATTTTCATTTTTGTTTTTTTAAACAAACGTATAAAATATATAGAAGGTAAAATAGATCTCCATTTCAAAATTAATCTGATGTAAACCTATCCATCTAACAGCATTTAAATGTAAAACTAAATCTAAAACTCTTTGCAAATTTGAATCTATTTCATTCCATATAATGTTGATGTGCTGCAAAATTCAAATATATTAAAATGAAATTTAAAAGTAAAAAAGAAAACTGTTTTAATTTTGCTTAGTGCATTTGATTTGAAAGACTGGAGTAAATGGATTTACAGACACCACTTTGGCATGATTAACATAAGATACTTGGAAGTGAGGTCCTCTCCCACTCTCCCAATGAGACAAAATACATAGTTGCACCAGGTAAGCACCTAAATAACATTTTAATTCATTCTTTCCCTTATATTCATAACTCATTCACATAATATTTTTGTTTTACATCTTTTTATCTTTGGTAGTTTTTCCCCAACTCCATGAAATATATTTTAATATCTCATTATTGTCTTTGTGTAAAGAATTCCATCAAAATTCAAGATCAATGAATATTTTTATGGAACAATGCTTCTGAAATACAAATATCTTAGAGCCAAATCAAAAGAACACCACCCAACTGATTGATATGAAGCCACTCACCAAGACACTCCAATCTCTGGCCTGCAGTTGTTTCCTCTTTCTGTTTTCTACCTCTACACTTCCTCAAAGCTAGCTTGTCTCGTGCTGTTGCTACCAAAGCATTTCCAAATTAATTGTCTCTCCTCCCCTCATTAATATATAATGTGTCTGCCCTCCATTTTTCACACTAATCATTATACCGAGACCTTCCTCCTGAGAGCATTGATCCTTTGGAAATCACACCTTGCTCATCTTTATATTACAGCTGCTAATTTCTAACTGTTCAACAACATTAACTATGTTGGTCTCACCAGTTTGATAAGGCTTGCAATAGCTAAAGGCACAATTCCAATTTCCAGTCCAATTCAATTAAGAATACCAAGAGGAATGCTTCCTCTTCATATAATGTAATATGCCTATAGCAAATAACCTTTATCAGATGGATTTTTCATAATCAATACTTCTCTAAGCTAAGCTGAACCTAGCACTTCAAGCTCAAACAATTGTGGTACCTGTTTACATCTTAGTAGACTGAGTCATTAAAAGAGCACTGAACAGTGATGGTGACAGGATACAAACTGCCTACAACACACGGATTTAACCACTAAGCTGACCAGTAAGTGTCCTCGGAATAAAATCCATCAATTATACTTATGTGGTGTGAAGGAATCAATCTGATCTTGATGTGTATGAGTAACAACTCCAGTGGAGCATACGAGCTTCATTCCTCCTCTCCAGCCTTTGCATATCTCCTGCATTCAGGGCCCACGTCTCACTATCATGCAGCATCACAGTTCATATTCATGCATCATACAATCTTCCTTTTGGTTACCAACAGAAGTAAAAGCCCTCTGAACTTTCTCCAATCCATTCTTATTCTAGCAATTACTTTCTGTACAACCTCCTCCACTGCTAATTAAATCACCTAGGTAGCAAAAATTATCTACAATTTCTAGAGAACTACAAGATCATTTAAGGAAGTCGGTTTTCTATGGTCTTTATGGCTCCTTTACACCTTCCATATACAAACACTACTTTCTCTTTTTATATTCCAACTATTTCACTGCAGTTCTTGCATGTCTGTAGCTTGCACTGGGTACACCAAATGGTATTTCCGCCAACACCCTCCCCCTTTCTACATATGGAGCAGAGCCAGTGACCCGATGGGTGAAGGATCTTGGTCTTCGCTGAGTTTATTTTAAGACCTTTTTATTGCAGGTTCTGTTTCCACAGATTCTGCTATGAGGGCAAGATCATGAGCATGTAGGAGTTCCCATGGGCATCCAGTCGTAAATTCCTCTGTTATGGCCTAGAGGATGATAATGAATAGGAGGCTGAAGACCGACCCTTGGCGGACACCTACCTGTACACTAAATTCATCAGTATATCCATGGCCAACTCTTATCTTACTAACAACACTCCTGTACATAGACTATACTGCTTTCGTATGCCAATCCTTTCCAGAGCCTCCAAAAGAAAAAAATTATTTTCAACTAGAAATTTGACCTGAATACTTGCAGCAGAGTGGCTCCATTAAAGGCACTCAGAGGTCAAATGGTAGTGCTAAATCTATTGACAGATTAACTCATAAACAGAAACAGTTCCTTCAACAGGCTTCAATTGTTTTCATCAGCCAGTTTTCACTTACACCTTGGACAAAGAAGAAAAGAATTACTTAAGGTGCGGTGCAGTGAGATTGAATCTAAAGCCACAAAGTTGTAAAGCAGACTTCAAGAACCACACAGCTTTGCTTGTGCTTATAGTTTAGAAACTCCTTTGTATGCATTTTGGAACATTGAAACATTTAATTGTAATTTTCATCTTAAGCTTACTATTGAATATGAATTATATCAAACCTTGAACAAACAAAACAAAACGAAAAAAAAAAAAACTCTATTATAAGAGGAAAGGGAAAGGGCAAAAATATGAGATGACAAAATCACTATTACGAAATTTTATTTCTTTTATAAATCATGCATAAAGTAGAACTGAACCATAAAAATATGTTTGCTTTTTAGGGATAAACAAAGTGTTTTTACACAAATATAGAAAATGAACATAAAAGAAAGAGGAATGTGAGAGATCTCCTATTTTTACTTCCTTTTATGTTTGTTTTGTATATTTTCATACAAAATAGCCAAAAACAGAAAACACAATTTAAAAAGATAATGTAATCAAATATTTAATTAATTTTAAAAAATAACATGGAAAATGTTGAATCAAACGAGGTTTCTTTATTCTTAAAGTTAAGATTAATTATTGTGTAGTTGTACTTGCTTGGCAAGTGGCTTAATCTGCGATTGTGTATTGAAATGGAAACAATTACATTGCAAAAAGATCAGGACAAAACCTTTTGACATTTTTAGTATACAACACTTTCATGAAGTAAAGTAAAAGTGAATATAACGGTGTGTGTGTGTGTGTTTAAATGACTATCATGATACTTCCACAATGTAAGATTAGATATTTAAGGAAAAAATCAAACAGTTTTTTTTGCTTTTTCATGAAGATAAAATATGTTGCTTACCAAACATACATGCATGCACACACACACACACACACACACACACACACGCATATATATTAATATTTTATAAGTTTAAAGCCTATAAGCAATCACCATGTAATGACTAAAGAAACTAGTCTAATATTGGGGCATATAAGCCCTTAATGGAAAAAGTAGTATACATTTATATTCCTTGCACAAAACCGATTGGTCAGATCAGCCGTGATGGATATATAATGCTATACGTTTCAGATAATATATATATATATATATATATATATATATATATATATATATATTTGTTTTGCAAGATTTTTGATGTGAAATCGTGTGTTGAAACAGATGTTGTTGTACTTGGGGATATTGCCAGTTTAGCCAATAAAAACACATGCACTGTATATTTGGTGTTAATTTGCCTCAGCTTTATATTACATTATATTACATTAATCCTATTCCGGCCAGAGTTCTTTCGTCACACTTCTGTGACCTCATCAGGATTAATGTAATATAATGTAATATAAAGCTGAAGCAAATTAACACCAAATATACAGTGCATGTGTTTTTATTGGCTAAACTGGCAATATGACCATCCCCAACTACAACAACACACACACACACACACACACACACACACACACACACACACACATATATATATATCTTTTATATATTTTTTGTATTTGCAAAACAAATATATCTTTTATATTTTATTTGTTTTATCATTAAACTGTGGCCATTGCATGGGTTTTGACTTAAAGAATTATAGTCAAATAAATTGCACCCAGTACTATCTTCTATCTTTTTGCTTTTGGTTTTTGTAAGCCTGGTACCTATTCTTTTGCTCTCTTTTGCTGAGACATTAAGTTATGGGGTTGTAGACACACCAATACTGGTTGTGAAGCAGTGATGGGGGACAAACAAAGAGGCAAACACACACACACACACATAAACAAACACACACACACACACACACAGAAGCACACACACACAGACACACACGTACACACACACACGTGCACCCCCCCCCCCCACACACACGTGCACCCCCCCCCCCCCCACACACACACACAATGGGTTTCTTTCAATCTCTGTCTACCAAATCTATTCACTAAAGATTTTAGTCAACCTGAGGCTATAGTAGAAGACAGTTGCAATGGGACTGAACTCAGAACTATGTGGTTGAGAAGCAAACTTACCACACAACCCCACCTGTGCTTATGCTTCACACACACACACACATATATATATATATATATATATATATATATGGTTTTTATTTACAATTGTTTGGAATTATCTTTTGAAAATGATTTGCCATGTCAACTTAACACTAGTTCTGGAATTAATAAACTTGGTTTTCTAATAATAATAATAATAATAATAATAATAAAGTATAAATGACATCAATGGCTGCAAGTAAATATTATACACAGAGAAGACTCCTGTATAAAGCTGTTTCACTTGTAAATTGAGATGTCAGTAATGGCTTGGCATAGTAAATTTAATGTTAAAACCTAGAGAAGCCCACAACAACAACATAGATGACATGTCACTGATGAGTATGGCAAAAGCATACAAGCATGAGATATAGAAACACCTGAAGTAAGTAGGTAAGTAAGGTAGTAGTAGTAGTAGTAGTAGTAGTAGTAGTAGTAGTAGTAGTAGTAGTAGTAGTAGTAGTAGTAGTAGTAGTAGTAGTAGTAGTAGTGGTGGTGGTGGTGGCGGCGGCAGTAGCAGTGGTGGTGGTAGTAGTAGTAGTGGTGGCGGCGGCAGTAGCAGTGGTGGTGGTAGTAGTAGTAGTGGTGGTGGTGGTAGCGGTGGTAGTGGTGGTGGTGGTAGTAGTGCTGGTGGTGGTGGTAGTAGTAGTAGTAGTAGTTGTTGTTGTAAAGAAAGCACAGGAAGGCAGAAAGTGAAGACAGATAAAAGGTGATAAAAAAATTATATATAAAAATGGAACCTGAAGAAGAATGTTCACAATGACAAGGAAAATGTAGAAGAAAGAAAGAAGTTCAACAAGATAACATGAAACAAATAAATTTACATTATTGATGTAAGAAATCATAATGATCTAATGTGCAGCAGCATCAAATTATAGAATGTCATGCATGGCTAACTTTACAGAAATAGAAACTGAAACATATGATGCAAATCCAATTAAAATGTAAATTTGCATTAATACATTTTTATCATCTTTACAAAGTAAAACTGTTGCAAAAACCACGAAATAATCTGAAAATGAATTGAATATGAAACACACACACACACACACACACGGGCAAATAACAAACCTGTCTAAATGATGATTAGATCTTTTAATAGATTAAACAGCAATAACAAGTATGAAATGGTATCAGTATGCCAAAATAAACTTATAAAATAACATACCAGACTCCAAAATCTGTTCAAGGTGAAGTCTTTTGTTTTTACATTGATCAAGTGAGGTTTGTAAAAATTTCTTTTCTGAAAAGAAGCAATCAAAATCTCATTTTATTATTAACACTTGATAAATTTAATCTATAGAAACATAATTTTTATTTTTTAGCTAAATATAAAATATATAAGCGATCTATTTTCAAGGACTTTGTCAAAAGAATGAAAGGTTAAACTAGATGAAATCCTCTTCAGATTTACAACAATAACAAAACAAAATACTAAAATGCAAAAAAAAAAAAATTTTTAAATAAATAAATTCTTTTGAATTTGAAAATGTTTTCTTAAGGAATTAAATTCAAAGCAAACAAATTGAAAAATTGTATCTCATTTTCATTTCTGAAGTAAAGATAATGGATCAATATAGATTAAAAAAGAACAAAAAAAAGCAAAAAATCTTTGTTGTATTTTTTAAAATTCTTCCATCTAAAATATAAATCAATATTCATAAATGTTCTATAATTTAAT
Organism: Octopus bimaculoides; assembly: GCF_046866305.1. Lineage (NCBI taxonomy): Eukaryota > Metazoa > Mollusca > Cephalopoda > Octopoda > Octopodidae > Octopus > Octopus bimaculoides. The sequence goes on from NC_142946.1 coordinate 37,780,766, forward strand.
TTTATTGTTCAATTAATTTCATTTGAACTTCTATTGTTACATTACACAGTTAGATTAGTGGAAAAATATTGTAAATAATTTCCAGTGTTAGTATTAGAATCTTTGAGAAAAGCCAACTTAGAGTCTACTTTTATTAACAACAATGACCAGAAAAATGATTTCAAGGGTTAAAGAAGAAAAAGAAATTCAATAAGGAAAGAAAAACAAAAATTGTAAGATTTTGTATTTTAAATCTTACTCTTAATTTTTAAAAATTGCATTCATTAAAACATGCTGCAAATTTTAAAAGAGTTCAATCCTGATTAGAAAGATTGCTTCACATTTACATGGTATAAAATTTGATTCACATTGCATGGCACCTTGAGCATGTTTTCTGCTGTAGTCTCAGGTTGACTTAAGCCTTGTCAGTGAAATTGGCTTGATAAAAGTTATATAGAAGCTTGTCTATGCTCTTGAGTAGTAGACTTAATATTTGTTAGTTGGTTTAACTTTTAGTGTAATTTTGGTGGCCTGCACCAGCTATGTAAGTACCTCTGTAATTACTTCTATCCAAGGCATCCTCCTTGCCTTTGTAGCAGTTGACTGTAATATATCACACTAGTTGCTGAATATGATACCTTCTTGGACCATCTGATGAGCAATGCAGGCAACAAGTTCATATCTCCTTCCTGAGATTTTAAGCCTCTCAGTGGTGATTCCTGGTGGACCAAGGGCTTTCCCTGTTTTCATATCTTTAATTGTTCTATCTATCATACTGCTGTTGTAGTATAAAGTTAGAGCTTAACTTTCAACACAGCTTTGAATATTCTTATTTCAACGGATCTATTTTAAAACGGGGGCGCCAGTTTTCATTTATGTTTTATGTAGTGTTTTTGGTACCGAAAGACTTTCAAACTTCGTATACTTATCTATTTTGTGTTATAGAACAGAAAAATATTTTTGTATTCGAATTTATTTCATGTAAAAAATTGTCTTATTTCGATAATTTCTACTAATCACTGATATCTATTCAGTTGAAAACAGTTAGTGCTGTAACGGTGTATATCGTATTAATCCCCTAACCCTAACCCTAACTAGACTGTTAACCGTAACCCTAACCCTATCCCTAAAACTAACCCTAACTCTAGAATCCGAACTCTAAAATTGTTACACACATAGATACGCACAGTGTAATTTATTATATAAACAATATATGCGTATAAATTACGATTAAACCGGATGAAATATGTCACAGGGAATAACATTTTTATGACCGCCCAGCAGTAACTCTATTGAGCTGAATAGATGTCAGTGATTGGTTGAAATTACAGAAATACAACAACTTTAACATGGAATAACTTGCGAATTCCTTTTTTTTGTTAAGAAGACTAAGAGTAAAAGATGTTTTATATGACACATTCTACCAGTGTCCCAAGTTTCAAAGTGTTTCGTTAGTGTTTCGTTAAGAAAATACTGGCGCCCCCGTTTTAAAATAGATCCATTTCAACTACCAGAAACAAGCTATATTTCATGTTTTCATGATAATAGAGAAAACCAACTGCAAATATATATGACTACAAAAGATTGGCCTGTTTACTACTCTCTTTAGCTAACCATGAAAAAAATGATACATGCTTTTGCCTTAATATAAGAACAATCTTATATAGTATAAATATTACAAATAATCGACTGCCATATCTTGCTGGTACTTATTTTAGCAATTTTAGAATGATGAATGATACAGTCTTTAATAAGAAAATTTCAAATTATGTTGAGCAGAGCAAACTATGTTTGAGTAATATCTTCAAACCTAACATACTAATCAGTCATGGTGTATGATTTATCTTATAAATTGTCCTCAACTTTATATAAGATTTTCTGTGAAGATTTTATTACTATATAACTGCAATATTCCAAGTGGTACAATATAGAAATAGCCATTTGTATGGGATACTTCTAAAAGAAATGAATTAATATGATGCATAAATAAATATTCATAAAAGGAAAGAGTATTAAAAAAATTGAAGATGGATTGCTCTCAAGAAAATTCAGTAGACGAAAGACCAGAATACTATTTAAAAATTATAGGAAGTAATTAAAATAAACATAAGACAGAAGATTAATCTTCATACTTGAAGCTTACAGAGCCATTACAATGGAAAATATACCAAATTTTCAAAATGAAATATTAGCATTAGTATTTAACTAGTAGAATAAACAAAAATTAAACAAAAAGAAAGAAAAAAACAGATTAGCAATATTAATAAACTGGTTTTAAATGGCTTTTGATTTCTTTGAAATGACAAAAATGTTTAATCTAAATTCAAAATATGTAACTACATTATTTAATCTCTCTGTGACGGAATTTTTGATCTACATCTCAAAACAATGACTGAATATATAATCAAGTGATAATAAAGATGTTTCTACTCCATTTGGTACCTTATTGACTATGTTGAAGCTGAAACATTGAATTCTGTAGCCTCTTGTTTCTGCTGCATCAGTGCTTATGATACTCTAAAGTTGACCAAAATACATATTCTTTTTAATCCTTGAGCCATGTATATATATTGGAAAGATCTTTACACTAATAGATATCCACCTAATTAATTCATACACTGCATAGTGCCTTTAAATTTCAACAATTTTCAACGAAGATAAAGAATTCTAAATAAGAAAGCATATTCAATGTTTCAGGAATAAGGATTGAAAGCTTGAAGTGAGCAATCAGGAAATTTGATTCTCTTCAGATGATGAGGCGATGACAAGTGATTGAGACCTTTTGTCAATTTCCTGTGCTTGACAAGACACCTCTAGTCATGGCCAGTACTAGTGACAGTAAAAGACTCCCGTGCTAGTGACACATAAAAGGCACTCACTATATTCTGTGGAGTGGTTGGTATTAGGAAGGGCATCCAACTCAAGAGACCAATCCAAAACAGACTGAAGCCTGATGCAGCTCTCTGGCTTACCAGTTCCAGTCAAAATGTCTAATCCATACCAACATGGAAAACAGACACTAAATGATGATGATGACAATGATCAAATTTGCACTACAGTTTGAGAACTGGAGGAGATTTTATGCGTACATATATGAGTGTGTATGCATGGTTGTGTCTCCTTATCTTCACATTGCATGATAGTTGCAAATGAGTGACTGTCACAGAAATAGGGTGTCTTATTTCCAGTCTTCTCTAAAAACATTTCACTGTATCTTATCTATTGTATGTATGTATGTATGTATGTATATGCCTCTTTCTCACATGCTTACATACACCCTTCCCACAAGCATAAATGCTGCAGTGCTTTGAATGGAGACAAGGTAAAATCTGCATTCAAATTAAAAGATTTCCTCCAATCGACTTCAAGAAGCTTAATTAATGATCATGTATATAATTATGGTGATTATATGAATTTTATATATAGAAAAACTATTTTATTGAGATATAATGAAAATTTAAGTTAAGACTCTAAATTTAATGCCGGAACATCATCATCATCATCATCATCATCATCGTCGTTTAACGTCCGCTTTCCATGCTAGCATGGGTTGGACGATTTGACTGAGGACTGGTGAAACCGGATGGCAACACCAGGCTCCAGTCTAATTTGGCAGAGTTTTAGACTGTGCTTATAATTTAAAGTCTGAGTGGCAAGCCATTAAAAAAACTATTGTTTCTTTTATGATATATTCCACCAACCAGTTAAAGGCATCTAATGAGATTCTTTAGAGAAACCATAGATTAGATTGTAAAAATGGATAGTGACCTATGAGTAATAACATACAGCAAAAGATTAAACCATTTTTAGTTTTGAAAAATATTTAGCCTTACCATAAAGTAATTCACATACATTTATAAATGGAATTCCATATGAATACCATTCTAGAGAGGAGAGGTTAGTATTCTAGCAGCAATGAATTAACAAACTACTGCCATATCAAATATGAGCTGTATCATCATAACCATGATAGTCATCATCATCTAAGCAGGTCAAATACCATGAATTGCCACCTCTGTCTTTTTTGGAATACCCTTATATACATTCACAGCATTTCTGTCAGTCTGACTCTTGATATTCTTCCATATAATCCCTGGTTTTAGCCTTTCTTCCTATTCATTTTACTTTTTATTAACAGTTGCTGCAAACCTTTTTTTTTTTCTAATTAAGTGTCCAAAATATTTTTGGTTTTTCTTTTTGATGGTGTCTCATAAAATTTTCTTAATTTTCATCCTTTTCAGTTCTTTATCATTGGTTTTGAGTTCTGTGCATGAAAATCTCAAGTCTTGCATATGCTCACATCTCAAAGACTTACTTGATAGCACTTTCATTAATATCCATGTTTTAGATCTATATCATAGACTTGACCATTTTAATAATCTTTTTCTGATTTAACTATAAATGTCTTTTTTTTATATTATTATAAATATATGACTATTTTTGGAAGGAATTTTTATGCCCTTTGATGTCTGCTTCATATTTCCTGCTTTCTACTTGCATATATCCTGCATATATCAACTTTTGTGTCTGCTCATTTAGATTACCCACCAGTTTTTTTGTTTTTTTTTTGTTTCTTGCTGATTACCATTGAACCTGTTTACGTTGCATTCATGCTAATCATGCTGATCTATGTGACCAAAATTAAAATTTTACATATCTAGCTCTGGTACACAAAAGCTTTAGTGGATTTGCTTTTCAACTCTGTCATTTCAAAGTTGATTAGATGGACTATATTTTTACAAAAAGAGTATAGTCAAATTCTTCTTACCTCTGTCACTAAACATTGGCTTATTGATTTCATTGACAACAATATCTGTTAATTATACCTATGTACATTCATTGACTGTAGTTTGCTTTTTAGTGAGGTTTTTTTTTATATATAGTTTAGTCAAGAAAGTAAGCGTTGTGCTGATTAAATCTTTCTCAAGGCTCTTAAAACTGATGGAAAGAAGAGAGGAAGATATCTTTAAACCAGAGACAATGGTTTCTTTTTCATATTTTCAATATAAGAGTATGGAAAAGATACAGCAGAGTGAGAGGTGCTTCAACTCTTCAACTAACTCATGAAACAGCATCATTATAGAGATTTTCTTAACTAGCAAAGGTTTCATTTTATTTTTCAGTTAATTACCTTCTTGTGTCACAGCTAACTAGTTTCACAAAGTATTTGCTTTCAAACTGATAAATCAATAGTTTATATTTCATTATCTCCACTGCTCATTAGTCGATGGCAAAGAACTTGACTGTCAAATCACTAAATAAAAGTATCCATTCTTTAAAGGTAGCATTGCTTACAACTTCGATCGCTAAACAATTTGAGTTTACAGATTGCATAAAAATGTTATTCTGTTATCCTTTTACTGGTTTAAATTTTGGACTGCAGCCATGTTGGGGCACCATTTTCAAGGGTTTTTAATCTATTATGTCAAACACAGTTCTTATTCTAGTACTCACTTGACTGATTGTGCTCGTATTGCAGGCTACTATAGCCTAGGCTGACTGATGTCTTGAGTGAAAAATTGGAAACTGTTGTTCTATGTTTATGCCCTATTACTTAGCATTTTAATACAGAAATCAATAAAATCACAAGACAAAATTAACTGCTAAGGTCAAAATGATTAACTGAAACTTATCAAGCTGGTGCCACACTATAGGTGTAGTCTGGGAGTGTGCAGGAAAAAATGCTTAGCAGCATTTCTTCTAGATCTTCATGTTCTAAGTTCAAATCCCACCAAGGTTAACATTGCCTTTCATCCTTTCTGACTTGATAAAATAAAGTACCAGTCATGTATTGGGATCGATGTAATTGATTAAACCCTCCCCTCAAAAATGGTAGCCTTGTGCCAAAATATGAAACGGTTACTAAAACAAGAATAAAAGAATAAATCAGGGTTTTATGCGACTTGACCCTGCTTCTTTTTAATTTAAATATACAAAGAAAAGGTTTTATAGAAATACAATGTAAATAAATAATCTTTCTTGTTAATTAGAAATTAGAAACAATATTCATAAATAAAGTAACATAAAATTTATTTACTTTTTTAATGAAAACAAAATTAAAGTGAGAGAAAAAAAAAGCAACAAAGACATTTTCTTCAGAATTTGTCTTTGAATTATCTTACCATTCTGTAGTTCATTTAAAGTATCATCGAGTGCTTCCAGTCTGAAATCCCCACAGGAAAAAGTCATAATGTTCAGGTATCTTTAACAAAAAGAAGAAAAACAAAGTTATTTCTGTGATAGCAACAGTTGATATAATGCTAATTATTAATGATGGCATTGATGACACCATCACCACCACTATGACCACCATTACCACCACCATATTAACAACAACAACAACAATAATGTTTTCTGCTATAGGCATAAAGCTAGAAATTTTTGGTGGATGGGGGAGGGGCTAGGTGATTACATCAATCCCAGTGCATAACTGGTACTTATCTCATTGACTCTGAAAAGATGAAAGGCAAAGTCAACCTCAGTGGAATTTGAACTCAGAATATAAAGAAGTACAAGATGCTGCTAAGCTCTGTGTCCAGTGTGCTAATGAATTTGCCAGCTCACTACCTTAATAGTAATAATAATAATAATAACAATTGCTGGTAATTACAAAATATGCTTAGGGGCGTTTTTTTCTGGCTCTTTACATTCTGGATTCAAATTCTGCCAAGACCAACTCTACCTTCATCTTTTCAGGGTTGATAAAATAAACACTAGTCAAACACTAAGGGCTGATGCAATCAATTGACTTACTCCCTTAAAATTGTTAGCCTTGTACTTATAGCAGAAAGAATTATTATTATAATTATTGTTGAAGATAGTATTTATTATTAATTCTTAAATTATTATATTCTGAGAGCAAATCTTGCTAAATCTTACTTTACATTTAGTATTTATTATTAATTCTTAAATTATTATATTCTGAGAGCAAATCTTGCTAAATCTAACTTTACATTTAGTATTTATTATTAATTCTTAAATTATTATATTCTGAGAGCAAATCTTGCTAAATCTTACTTTACATTTAATTATTTCAGTGTCAGTAAAATGAGTGCCTGTTAAATGTTGGAGTTGACAATATCAACTACATTCTTCTCCACAGTGATAGTTTTGTACCATTCATAAAAATAGTATCAGATAGATATATCTAATCTACAGTATTCAAGTATTTCCTCTAAGTGTCAGATCCTATAGAACCTTTGGGTTAGCAGATTCATTTACAGCTTTTTCTGATTCATTATTGCACTATTTGCCTGAAATGTTATAACTGATATTTTTCAAAGTTACCTGTCCAAATCAAGACAATTATCATGCCATCACTTACATTCTGAGCTAGTCATTTTACATCCTGCTCCATGATCACCATTATTTTTTCTGATACATAAATGATTACTTTTTTATTTTTTCCTTTTTCTCTCTGTCTTTCTTCTCTTTGTTTTCTATCACATAACTTTGTAAATGAATAATCTGGTATTTATTTTAATGGCCTACTAATGTTACAGTGCGTTTGTGCCCTAGGTGTCAGGAAGACACTCAGCCAGAAATGGAAACAAAATTGAAAGAAAATGATAATGAAAATAATAATGATAATAATAATAATCCATTCATGTATTTATTTATTTATTTATTTTTTTAAATACATATTTTACCTGTGAATTTGCATGTGTAAACTGGGAATGCATACAATGAGCTTCTCTGCCATAGGTGTACGGAAAACACTCAGCGAGAAATGGAAGAAAATTTGAAGAAAGAAGAAAAACAACAACAACAATAATAATAATAGTTGTTGTTGTTGTTACCATGCCAGCATAGAAGGTCAACATTAAACGATGATGATGATGATGATGGTGTTGCTGTGGTTTGTTGAGTTTTTGTCATCATGAAAATAATGACTACATATTTTCAACAAAAATCAAAAGTAGTGAAATATCACTCCTGGAAATGTAGAATATGCTAACATTTCTACATTGCCATTTGTTAGTTTAGTGATGTTCAAATTTCCATAAACTGTATTAGGCTATTAGAATATTTAAAAGAGATAGGTGAATTTTGATTTGCAATTTGCAATTTGCACTAAGCATCAAATTTTCTTTAGATTAGCATATAGGATTTAAAATACCTTGGGACACAACTTACATTAATAAAACACATCTGTATATGACTTCAAATGATTAACATGAAAAGTTTATAAAGTAGGAGCAACTGAGACACAATAAAAAAAAGTCAGCAAAATATTCATTCAGTATTTACCCAATAAAAACAAGTGAGTATCCAAATAATTGAGGGAGTAAGGTATGTAGGTCTCTCAGTTCATATATACTGAATTGTGAAGGCAACATAGTGTAGGCAATCCTCTGAATTCTTTCTATGTTGTTGTTTAGCACTAGACCAGCTCTCTGATTAACAACAACTGCAATCAAAGACATTCCAGCTGTAGCCATCCTATCTTTTTACAAAACTAGAACTACATTGTTTAATAGATCTTGGTTTTTTAAAAACAAGTTCCAATGTTTTGAGTTCTTCAGAATAAAGACAACAAAATGTTCGCATCCTCTGTGTTTGAGAAACATACTGCTACTGTCTTTTTGTTTAAGTTCACTGGAACAAGTAGAATTAGAAGCATTGCTCAAGGGTACAATACCTATGTAATATTAACATAATTACAGCAGTGGACTGGCAAAACATGTAGTGTGGCGAATAAATATAATTTGAAAATTATTTCATGCCCATCAAGATAGATTGAGTTTTTATCCCTCTAAGTGAGATTCAATCCAAGAAAACAATATTATGGCATTTATATTTAGCAACTTGGTTGTGCAAGAAGTAAACTTATTGAAATCCATTTTCAAGAATTGCTTGTGATTTTCAGTAGGAACCATTTCACTTTATTTATGTCACTAATTTCAAATAAAGCATAAATATCAAAACTTCTCTTCTCTTCTAAAATATATAATATTTAAGCTGAGTTAAAAGAAACCATGCTAATGACATGACCCTTCATTTCTCCACGATCTTCCTCAACCATGCATCATTCTCATGCAACCTAGACACCAAATGCCAAAGCTGCATTATCATCATGAATGGAGACCTCAAGAGCATCCTTCAGTCAGGCCATGCCAACTTTGTCTCTTTTAACAGCAAAAGAAAGCTTAAGCACTACACATATCAAAAATAAAAAAAGAAACAAAAAAACCACCACTATGGTACACACCCTCTTAACAGGAGTGGCACTCAGAGTTCTCATAGTTACACCAAATGCTGGCCTTACTATCACTAAAAATCTCTCCTAGTGAAAGTACAGCCATAACATATTTAGGATGACATCTCAAAGACTGGCTCTTCTCTTCAGGGCCAGAAAGTATTTTGGATGCCAATAGTTACTGACACCTTATTAAACTCACAAGAGACCCGCAATGGCCTATTCTTCCCATATTCACACAGAAATTCTGAGCTGCATTCAGAAAAATTCACTCAACTGATTGGCAAGTGATCCCTAATGGACATACTCCTGTTTCCAACCCAGAGGCATGCTGTCTCCTCCTTCAGTCTTTTCTGTCACTATTGTAATGCCTGCTCTTATACCTCCTCAATCAGGAACCACTAATCCACTTGTCTTTTCACCTCTTATCACTCTCGTTGTATCTAATACCACTCATCCCTATATTAATCACTGTTCTCAGTTCTTCTCCAGAATATAATCCATCTGGAATCTTCTCTTAACTCTTCTTTTCTTGCAGGTGTTGACCTTTAACAGATTAAATAGAATATTAACAGCATCAAGCTCAACAAACTCAGAGGGCCTGCAAAAGATATGACCACTGCCCCTGTCTCCAACCCCAACAAGTAAAAGAACTAAACAAAATCCCATAAGAAACATATATACAATAATCTCTTGCACAGTTTCTATATATCAAATTCAATAATAAATCATTGACTAAGCTGAGACTGTGATATAATACACTTGCTTAAGATGCGCAATGGCCCAGTGGTTAGGGCAGCGGATTTGCGGTCATAAGATCGCGGTTTCGATTCCCAGACCGGGCGTTGTGAGTGTTTATTGAGCGAAAACACCTAAAGCTCCACGAGGCTCCGGCAGGGGATGGTGGCGAACCCTGCTGTACTCTTCCACAGGCGGCGAGCTGGCAGAAACGTTAGCACACAGGGCGAAATGCTTAGCTGTATTTCAAATGCCGCTACGTTCTGAGTTCAAATTCCGCCGAGATCGACTTTGCCTTTCATCCTTTCGGGGTCGATTAAATAAGTACCAGTTACGCACGGGGTCGATATAATCGACTTAATCCGTGTTTGTCCCCTCTGTGTGTAGCCCCTTGTGGGTAGTAAAGAAATAACACTTGCTTAAGATGCTTCAAAATGAGATTGAACAGAGAACAACATGGTTACAAAATGAAATTTTTACCCACGTGACCAAGCCTTTGTTTTTCAAATTTCTCTTTTTCTCTTGTACAGCTATAATTTGAGTCTGTTTATGTATGTCATATCATTTATGATCAGCAGTGGCTTAAAATATTTCTGTGATGATTCGACATTCTTGCAAACTTAATGTATTTTAATGCTCAAATAAAATCCAAACAAAAATGCTGTACTAAATCTACTTTATATCACTGAATAAACTGAGACTATATAATTTTCTTAGAATAAAATTTCCTCTGCATTTTACACACCATGAATTTATTTCGTGCTGTTGTCGTTCACTTTATAAAACTCTGACGTCAGAAAATATAGTGTTACTTGTATAGCAAGGAATATTAAGAAAGCTTTAAAAATCTATGTTAAAATATGATTTATATTCTATACTCATAGTTCACCATCAAGAAAGAAAAAAATGTAAACACTCATAAATTCTGAGATCCGAAACATTAAATGTTTTAAGAGATAAAAATATATGCTATTTAAAAGTGATAAAATCAGATTTATAGATTCTGAAGATTCTAAAGATTTTAAAGATGGGCTGAATAATTAACGCTCTGGACTGTTTACTCTAATGTTCATAAGTAGGAGCTTTGCCTATGGCATTATGATGAACCATTAGGGAGAAAACAAAACAAAACAATTTACACTGCTTACTTCAATCAGCTCAGATGAAAGAGTTATTTGAATGTTAGGAAAGTACAAAGCTTGAAAACTATGCCATTACATAATCCTCGTTATCATCTCTGACATCATCCTTATTATCATTCTTACCATCACCTCCACCCCACAACAATCATCCCTGCCAACCATCATCATCATCAGCAGCAACCAACAAAAGAACCCATACGTGATTGCTTTCCTGTTAGAAATAAAAGCCAAATCTCTTTCAAATCATACCTTACCATTTTCAAAAGGGAAATCTCATTGATAATATAGTCCTCTAGGACTATAAATTAACTTGGAAGAATAAAAAAAAAAGGGTTGATCACTACAGCAATGCTTTTGATAATAGTCCTATGTAGTAATAGCTGACTTGGGGTTCAACCAAAAACAATTACCTCCATCACCACTAATGTTATTAACATCCTTATCTTTATCAGTGCTGCTGTTGTAATGGACATATTTCCATGGAGGTCTTGAATATAGCACCTTTCAGTGCATGTTAAGCTCTGTATCATGAACATGATTTAATCTTTTAAAGTCTAAGCTAACTAACCTCATGCAAAAGTCTTCTTTCACCTATCTCCATCACATGTAACTCTGTACCTTCATTTCATAGCATTGATGAATTTGTTGCATACTGACACAGAAAGAGAAGCGCATGCACACACACACACACACACACACAGAACCCCCCTCTCTATCTTTCTCCCCCGCACTGAAAACAATGTCCAAAACAATGATGCTCTCTCCACCTGACACAATCTAACTGCTGCCCTATTCTAAAGCCGTGCTGTCTCAATATCTTTTGTCTTCTCAATATTTGTCACCTGCAACATGGCAAGATGGCAGAATTGTTAGCACACCTGGCAAAATGCTTAGCAGCACTTCATCCTTCCTTACAAATTCCACCGAGGTTGACATTGCCTTTCATTCTTTTCAGGGGTCGATAAAATAAGTACCAATTGAATACTGGAGTCGGTGTAATTAATTTACACCCCGCCCCACCACACTTGCTGGCCCTGTGCCAAAATTTTCAGTCAATATTTGCCATCTCTATGTAACTTCCTACTACAACCAACACTACCACTTCTACTGTTGCTGCCTAAACACATTCAGTGCACATTCTTCTCATGCTTCCTCTGCACCACAGGATTTTTCTTTCTACCCAACCAGATAAGAAACAAAGGTAACCCCACTACAATTCAAAAAGACTAATAGGGATCTGTGTCAATGAAAATCAATTCAAAGAAGTTAAAAACAGAGAATGTTTCAGAGACAGCTTGTTTCTCTTCACTTTGTTCAGCTCTTCTCTTTTAAACTTTGTCCACTCTGGAATTCCCTTCCTGTCCACATTTACTTGCTGACCATCAAGCTATAAGAATTCAAATGGCATCAACTACAAGATCTCAACAACAATCACATTCATTTTCCCCAGTTGTATCTCTTGAGTGAGAGAAGGGGGGTTACTAAAAGAATTAATAGCAACTAACACTCACCTTACAGATTAACAAACAAAATTAAAATGTCAAACTAATTAAAAGCTTGCACTATGTTTCTGTCACTATTGAATAGTTGGCATTAGCAAGTGAATTCTACCATTAAAAAAATTTACAAAAACTAACTTCATTGACTCATGGAAATATCTGAATGTATGAAAGAGAGAAATTTTTGACATGTCACCTACTGCAGTCATTGAACTGATAATTAATCCTCAACAATATGGTGGTGATTAGAATTGGAAGTGGGTTCCATAAACTACCAAAGTCATTGGGTCATCACTAAAGTGAAAATTAAACTCATGTTAGGTTTTATATGTATTCTTCTCCAAGGCTCTATGGTAAAACTTGAAATAAGTAATATTACAGGTCCAGAAAACATTATCTAGTGTTACTTTTGTTTACAGTATGTTTTAATCATACGTGTTTGATTAATGCTTAAACTGTTTGTGAGTTAACTAACTGGTGATGCAATACTGAGGGCTGTTCCAACATTCCATGGACACAACCAGCTGTAACTGGGTAGAAATGGGATTTATCATGTAGCAGTGTTTTCTTTTTTTTTCTCTCATTAGTGAGAAAGTTAATTTTTGACAAAGAAAGATGTATGGTTGAATATTGTACTTTGTTACATTGTTTTTCAAAGGTTCAATTGAAAGAGGAAACAAAGCCTTTGGAACCCTTTTCAGAGCCTTCATGACTGTGGGAGAAAAGAAGTAAGTTTTTCTCAAATGCCTACAACAGAGTGGGCGCTGCTAAAAGCTCCTAAGGGTCAGGTAATGGTGTTAAAAAGGCCAGTGGATGAAGTCTACCACCTGAGAATGGGAATATTTTCTCTATACAGTTTCTATCTACTACCTTTCACTCAGAAAATTTTGGTTGGCCTGAGGCTAGGGCTGAAGAAACTTGTCCAAGTTGTGAAGCAGTAAGACCAAACCTGAAAGCATGTGATTGCAAAACAAACTTCTTGACTAGACAGCAACAGCTGTGACTATTATAGACACCTTATATTATGAATTATAGTAGAATGTGAAGTAAGATCAGCGAGGTAGCAAACTACACACAGTAAAAGTATTCAGTTCTGTGTTTCATTTTCTCAACCACTGAACTATCAAATTTTTGTAGATTGAGGAAGTATGTACAATCCTGGATGGCTGTTTATCCATCTAAATAAGTATTATAAATTGATTTCTTACATATTCATAAAATCTTGTGATAGAAAAAGTGGCAAAATAATAATTGGGTGAGTTTCACGTATTTTTTTCTCTCTCTTTTTCTGAAGATAATAGTGATGGCAGGGATCTGAAATAGCCTCAATCAGGAGTCAAAACCCTGTTACCAACTTTCTTTGCTAAGATGCTTATCTAATTTCTTTGACAGAAACCAATAGCTATGAAATTGCCAGTCTGATGAAAGAAAATAAAATCTTAGCTGTAGTTTTGACTGACATAAAAGAATTGAAATAAACAAAAGAGCTAAATTTAAATTGGTTGAGAATTTATATAGGAGACCTGATGATGATGATGGTGATGACAACAGCAATGAGGATAATGATGACATTAATAAAAAGAAGAAAGAAGAGTAGGAGACAAAGGAGAACTGAGGAAATGATAGCAACACTGATGAAGATGAGGATGCTAACTTTTCTAAGAATATAAATAAAAAGATAAATTAAAAAAATTAAACAACAAATAAAATTAATTTCATCTCTAGTCACTTATTTCTGTGTATCTCCTCAGGTATTACTGCCAGTTACACCTGCATCTTATAACATTCATGTAATCCACCTCTTCAATATGAACTAATTATAAAAGATACCATCCTTCTCACAAACCCTTCTTGCCCTTTTCTATCTAGCAATACATGGATCTGCTTCAGTTAGTGATGGTCACAATGCCTCTACTTCCAGATGCTTCTTAATATTATTGATATTTTTATCATTGTCATTGCTTTCACCACCACTGCCACCATTACCATTACTGCCTTAACCAGCACTGCCGCTGCCAGAGACACTGTTGCTGCTACACTCCTCACCACCACCACCACCACCACCACCACCACCACCGCCACTGTCGCCGCCGCCACCTCCACCATCATCATCATCATCATCATCATCATCACTAATATTATCATGAATTTCTCTTTAACACTAGCATTTGCATATTTAAGATATAAAATCAAAATACATCCATTTAAATCAAAGAATATTTTAAAATCTCTGATGGTACATATAGATGTATGTATGTACATGTAAAATAAGTATATTCATGTATGAGTATGAGTTGATGTGTGACTAAATGTTTTTGTATAACTATATACAAAAAAGAACCAAAAAAAAAAATAATAAATAAAATGTAGATTATGCAAAATACAACTTTTTTCTGTCAGATTTAAAGTAAATCAATGTTTCAGAGTAAAATTTTATTTAAAAATAACTAAAAACTACTTGCTTCAACATATTTACAATTTTTTTCCAAGCAAAATTAAAGGAATTTTATATTCCCTGGTGATAATCTTTTTATATAAATGATTCATATTAATTCTTTTTTCTTTTTCTTTTTTTTTTTGATAAATTTATTTGGAAAATTTATCTAAGTTATGAATCTATGAGTAAACATTTTATCCCCTTTGAATATTCATTCAAGTAATGGGTAATGAAAATCTAAACTAAAGACTGAAAAATGGTTCATTATTTTCATTGAAGAACACTATGCTGAAATAAATAATAAATAACATTTTAATAAAAAGTAAATTTAAAGTAAGTTCCCCAAAATGTATTTTGACTGAAACATTAAATGCTATGGTCTTTTGTGTTATGTTATAGTAATAAATACATAAATAATAATTTCAATTGAACTGTAAATAAGTGAAATACATAGAATATAAAACTTAAAGTCTAACTCTATAAATTTAACATAATACTGCTTTAGATTTCAAATTATGTTTGGGACATAATATTTTACCTTTATATTAGATACATAAGTTGTTTACAGTGAAAGAAGTTGGAAACTAGGCATTGCTCTCCTTTAGCTGTTGAAAAATTAGTGTACAAAAAGAAATTGGAATTATGAAATTTTACAAAATAAGATGTTCAAGAAATATGTGTTGATGATAACCTGTCCAAATGAGAAACCAAGAAATGACATACTTTCAGTCAGTGAACACAGTGATCAATATGAAATGAACAGTCATTGAGAGCATGTTCAAAATAAAAGGACATTTTAAAATTGGATAAAGTAAGGTTATTAAAAAATAATTGGATAATTATTTCATCAAATAGGGGCCAAAAAAATAACAAAACTGGTAGGAACAGACACAGATACAAAATTATATGATGTGACTTTTATAATACAGAGTATATTTTAAATAAAAAGAGATCACTAATCTCTCTAGTGGTTGCCTTGTTCTCTAAGATAACAATGAGTTTAACAATGTGCAGAGTTGTAGCAATGAAACTATGCCAATAATGTCACATCTTGCTTTATATAGGGTCATTCCATAAAATATGCAATTTTTTTATACTACATTTATTTTTCAAAATTAAGTTCATTTTTTTTTTAAATCTAAAATATACTTTTTCATTTTCTACAATGCTCTTCCATCTATCTTGTAGACTTGCAAGGGCCCTCTTACAAAATTCACTTGTCCATGAGGAAAAATATTCCTCCAGTATTGTTCTGACCTTGTCTACAGAATTCATATTTTTTCTGTCCAAATGATTTTGAAGATTGCGGAATAAATGATAATCAGATGGGGCAATGTCGGGTTAATATGGTGGGTGAGGCATTGTTTCCTATTCAAACTGCTCCAGCCTTTGGAATGTCATCCTCTCTGTATGTGGCTGAGCATTATCCTGATGGAACTCATAAAGCTAAATATGTCGAATATGTTCCTTTGTCACTTTTATTATAGCTTTGAAAGAATAACTGTTAAAGTCGAACTGCACTCTTCAAAACTTGTGCTAAGAGTAAGTACAAGGTAAAATTACTACCTGCTTTTATAGCAAGATGATGCAAATAGTTTTCAATAATGGATGTGAGAAAGAAGCCTATTTGGCATATTTTGATTTATGAGTTCAATAAAGGCAACAACACAATGGAAAGTGTGAGGAATATTAATGCAGTATATGGGGATCAGACAATAAGTGTAAGCCAGTGTCAATGGTGGTTCCAGAAATTCTGAGCCAGAAACTACAGCCTAGAAGACAAACTTTGTTCTGGAAGATCTATAGAGCTCGACAAGGATGCCCTGCAAACCCTGGTGGAACAAAATCCAATCGTAACTGCTGAGGAACTAGCAGAGTAGCTTGAATTTGGTCATTCAACCATTCATCAACATCTGCATGCCATCAGAAAAGGCAGCAAATTGGGTCAATGGGTTCCTCACAAACTTTCCAAGTCTAATTGCATGCAGAGAGTGAATGTGTGCTCTTCTTTGCTGCCATGTCTCACAAATGAGCCTTTTTTGAACTAAATAGTGACTGGTGATGAGAAATAGGTTCTCTATTAAAATGCCAAATGCTGAAAACAGTGGATAGGGAAAGGAGAAACACCAGCACCCCAGGCTAAAGAACATCTTCACCCACGTAAGGTGTTGTTATCTGTTTGGTGGGATATAAAAGGTTTAGTCCACTTTGAACTTTTAAACCCAAACTAAACGATAACAGAGGAGATCTACTGCGAGCAGCTTGAGTCAGTGCTAGAAGGAAAACAACCATCTTTGGTTTCATGACAAAGGGTGTTCTTTCATCAGGATAATGCTTGGCCACATATAGTGAGGATGACATTCCAAAGGCTTGAGCAGTTTGAATGGAAAATGATACCCCACCCACCATATTAACCAGACATTGCCCCATCTGATTACCATTTATTCTACAGTCTTCAAAATCATTTGGACAGGAAAATATAAATTCTGTAGACAAGGTCAGAACAGTACATCCATAGATACAAGCATATGTATAAAAATGCATGCATGTATATATGTATGTATGTGTGTAACTAAGTATATGTATACATGCAAATATATGTAGGGAAGAGGGGGTCTTGTTGATAATTAACCCTGCTTTCATCAACAAACTTATGAGTAAAGGTATCCTAGCCATGCCATCTGGTTTTATTTATTTAGCTTTTGAAGCTGGATATGAAGAGATACATCATCTATTTTTAAGACAGTAGGAGGTAATTTGATGGTGGTTTGGCTGATATTATTAGCAAATAGAATAACCATATAGTGGCTTCAATTATTGACACACTGTATAAATCGGTGCCCTTGTGCCACAAATAAGATATTATTATTTCAAAGCTTTACAGCCATGTAAATACCAGCATGAAATTGAATATATTTGAGAAAAAAAGAAACAAACAGATCCAAAAACATTTGATTAGCTGATATAGAAACTGTTATTGCTTAATTATAATTTTTTCCCTCTTTTCTGTTCGATAATTTATTCAGAACTTACAGATTATAGTTATTTTGATAACAATAGACTAGAAATATCAAATGCAACAGAAAAAGCAGCAGTGTGTTGAGAGTATTTTCTAGCTTATCACAGCTACATAAAAATCACTTAAGTGAGTCTATTCCCTCAGGGGGTTTATTTTGGTGGACTACCAACATTGATATAAAAATGGGCATTAAGTTGTAGTCAGAGAAAGCCACAAGAGGAATGCTTTCACACCAAATCTTGTTAATGGAAACAGTATTAACTCCGATGTTTGGCATTGATCAATGTTCTCTAGCAAAGTATAACCTATCACAGGAGAGTTGCAATCACAGCAGTCAACATTAACAATTGTTGATTGGATAGCAGAATACAATCTAGCATGTTGTCAGCTTTCTCACTCACTATGCAACAATTTGATAATCCATCTTTCTAATCATATAGATTCTGCTAGTATCTTTTTTTATATGCTCACCTTCAACATTATCTATACAATTTATCTTTTGGGAAATATAATACTTTTTCCTATTAGGTTCTCAGAGGTGAAAAAAAATATTTAGTGGATCTTTTTGCAACTTTGCTACATTTTTAAAGGTGTTCTTTCACTATAGCAATCATATTGTATTTTATGTACTTTACAATGTGTGAATTTGATAGTGGAAGAATACTGAAGTGTCTATAGAGTTGCAATTTCAAATTTTGTAGATGTTTAATGTTTATTTTCACTTTATAGCTTGAATATTGCATCTTGGAAAGTGGTTTTAAATTGAAAAAGAAAAAAAGTCTGTGAATGTAATTTCAATTTGTGTTGCAAGAGAAGGAAGTAGTGTTAGAACAATTCTGATAAACAGCAAGACACATTTCCTTCTCTGATTGGTATTTTCAATAAAAGTTATAGTGATGAATAAATGTAATCTCATCACACACACACACGTCAGCTGTGTACAATAAATAACTATACACTACAATATGTATTGAGTACTTTTTGTCCCGTTTGTGAAAGAAAATATTTATTACCTTAAAATATAATTAAATGAAACGGTATTCAAAAAGTGAAAAAAAATCATAAAAATTACTCTCCATGTTGAATTTAAATTATGGAATTTCACACACACTTACCAACCTACCCTCCCGCTCTCTGTCTCTGCCTGTCTGTCTATCTGTCTGTCTCTCTCCCTCTCTCTCTCTCTTTGTTCTCCCAATATATATTCACACATCTATATATTTGTACCTATGCCCTCTCCTCTCTAGCCCCTCTCTCTACAACTCTTTCCTTTGTGTGTGTGTGCATGCATGTGTGTGTGTTTGCATGTGTGTGTAGCATTTATTTACTCATTGCCTGCTACCAAGCTTAGTATGTGCATCCATCCTGTACCTCTTGTATTAACTCTTTCTGTATTTCCCTTTTACTCCCTTCCTCTCTTTCTATATGATGTAAACTATGACTGGAGAAACCAACCAACCAACCTTTTATATCATTTATTATTATGTAGAAACATTTAATGTTCATTTAACATTTAATTAAGTGAAACTTCAGACTATTCTGAGAATTCATTCAACTATGTCAGTTATTCCTCAACTTGTCTGATGGTGCATTGCCAACTATGAGTGGCTCTAAATAAGTTTCTCAAACTTCTTGAAATTCGTTTTGAGTATATTGCTAAACTTCCAAATGGCTGTTCCCTCTCTGATTGCTTATAGAGCCTTTGATTTGCTTCTGCTGTAAATCAAAAGCCCTACAAACAATGATTTTTTGTTTTCTATCAACATTATTTTAAGTGCAAAAATTCCATACTTTAATTGCAATTTTCAGTTATGTATTTGACCTATAAAATTGTTTTTGAGCCAGTTCAAAACTGACATATGCTCTGCTGATAAATCAATAGCCAAGGTATCTCTATTATACTCTAATGGTTAATAGGAATAAATACAAGGGTTAATATTTTTTTTTACTTATAATGAAAAGTTGACATTTTTATAACAAGGAATTAAATCCATTGCAGCAATATACTTTTTCATATTCTAAGGTGAAAGGAGTGCCCTTTTAATTCTATATTTGGAAATATTTCTTTGATTATACTTGATGTTAAAAGTTCAAAATACAATCAATTTCAGATTCATAGTGAATTCAGTTTGTTTGAATATGTAACACAGTGTTTGCTTGGTACATAATCGTAAATTTTTCATATAACTCTACAAATTTTTGAATAAATATCAATTGTTGTAGCCAACTTGTCCGTCTAAATAGCAAGATTCTCTTTTCTTCAGGATCCACCATATTTGCATATTTGCAAGTCTACCAGATAGATGGAAGAACATTGTATAAAATGAAGGACAGTATATTTTAGATTAAGAAAGAACTTTATCTTAATTTTGAAAAATAAAAGAAGTATAAAAAAACTACATTATTTATGGGATGACCCAATACACACACACACATATGCTTGTTATTGTTTGTCTATGGACATATATGTCGTTAGGGCAGCGAACTAGCGATCATAGGATCGTGGTTTCGATTCCCAGACCGGGCGTTGTGAGTGTTTATTGAGCGAAAACACCTAAAGCTCCACGAGGCTCCGACAGGGGGTGGTGGCGAACCCTGCTGTACTCTTCCACAGGCGGCGAGCTGGCAGAAACGTTAGCACACCGGGCGAAATGCTTAGCCATATTTCAACTTTCTCTCACTCTTACTTCCTGTTTCTGCTGTGCCTGTAATTCAAAGAGTCAGCCTTGTCACACTGTGTCATGCTGAATATCCCCAAGAACTACGTTAAGGGTACACATGTCTGTGGAGTGCTCAGCCACTTGCACGTTAATTTTACGAGCAGGCTGTTCCATTGATCGGATCAACTGGAACCCTCGACGTCGTAAGTAACGGAGTCCCAACAACAACAACATGGACATATATACATACATGCATACACAAACATACAATGTATATATATATGTCTGTGTGTGTGTGTGTATACTGCTGTGTCTGGGGAGAGTCATTCTCTTTTAGTGCATTATAATTTAACACACACACACCAGTGAAATTTCCACTCATTTACTTCTTTATTTTCTAGAAAAATAAATAAGTAAATGAGTGGAAATTTCACTGGTCAGTGTGTTAAATTATAAGGCACTAAAAGCGAATGACTCTCCCCAGACACAACAGAATATGCTTCAACACATGAACTCACATAAAGAATCTTGCAAACCAAATCCAAAAACGAAATATATATATATATATATATATATATATATATATATACTGTTGTGTCTGGGGAGAGTCATTTTCTTTTTGTGCCTTATAATTTAACATACTCACCAGTAAAATTTCCACTTATTTCTTATTTTTCTTTTCCTAAAATTTTCGTTGCATCTTGCACCAAAAACGATGTGTGTGTATATATATATATATATATATATATATATATATATATATATATATATATATATATATTTGAAAAGATAAATATACATATACATCAAACCACACACACAATCATCACAACTGTCTCACAAATCTATATTACATATGACCATACATACACTCTCATAAATAACTTTATAGAATCATTTTCTGATCAATAGATGTAGGTGATTTAGATAAGAGACATCATGATAGAGGCAATGTGTTGATGATCTGTAGAAAACAGAAAATGGTTTGTTGACAGTTTAACAACAGCAGTTTGATA
Source organism: Octopus bimaculoides (assembly GCF_046866305.1). Lineage (NCBI taxonomy): Eukaryota > Metazoa > Mollusca > Cephalopoda > Octopoda > Octopodidae > Octopus > Octopus bimaculoides. The sequence goes on from NC_142946.1 coordinate 37,802,455, forward strand.
ATTATTCAAGATACATTGCTCAAAGATTATTATTTTAATTTGTGAAGAACATTTAGTAGATACCAATCAGTTTTGTGCCTAGAAGTGAAAATATCAACCAGTATAATTTATGCCAGATTGAAGCTATTCTTGAGGAATAACTTGATAGTTTAAAAGATAAGTCCATTCAGAAGAAAAGCAGATATATTTCTATGTCTGCATAGGTATATGTAATTCAGTGTTGTATCATGCATGTATATTATGTGTGCATGTGTCTCTACCTATATGATCATACACACACATACATAGTATATATTTGTGTATGTGTGCGTGTAAGTGTATGTGTGTGTATGTATGTATAAATGTGTGTGTGCATATAAGTATGTATATATGTGAACGCATATGTGTGTTGTGTTTGTGTACATGCATGTGTTGTGTATGTGTGTGTGTATATACATCATGATGATGATGATGATCATCATCATCGTTTAACATCCGTTTTCCATGCTGGCATGGGTTGGATTGTTTGACTGAGGTCTGGAGAGCCAGGAGGCTGCACCAGGCTCCAATCTGATCTGGCAATGTTTCTACAGCTGGATGCCCTTCCTAATGCGAACCACTCCAACAGTAGTAAAACCATTATCATCATCACCATCATTATATTCGTTTCAAATGGACAGCAGTTTTGCGGGAGGGGCTAAGTTGATTATATCAGCCCTGGAAAGACGCATCACCATCCTTAAGATTAACATCTATTTTGCTATGCTTGCATGGGTCAACGGAGAATATCATGATTTTACATCCATTTTCTATGCTGGCATGGTGGGTTGGACAAGTTGTCAGAGTGCGAGTCATTTCTTATTGGCATCTCCTGCTGTCCCACAGACTTGTGCTCATACCTGTCATTTGGTTTAGATTCTACAGATAAATAAAGAGGTTGTTAATCCTCAGCTAGGCAATATTACAGACTTACAATCCTATGCATTCTCTGTTCGTTTTACAGTGTCTGCCAGGTGCATTTGTCATGGCACCAGCACTAAAGATGTCTCAATCATCAATCATTCTAGACAGTGTGTGAGGAGGGACTTTTCTACAATAGCACCAGCTCAGGGGTCATGTGTCTTGTACACAGTAAATGTAAAAAGTACTCAGTAACCTCAGATGTATTCTTCTGATCAGGTGAGTTAGGAGGGAAATAGGAGAGAAAGCAATGACACCATAAAGGCCAGAATGGATTAACAAAAGGGGGCAAGTGTGTTGGTGTAGGTTATATTTAGTAAATTTAGACATATTTTGTTCAGGTGACCAATGAGGGAAATAAGAGAAAGAGGGCAATGGCACCCTCTTATACTATGGCATTCTTTCATCTCAGCTCCTATCAATGAAAGACTGCAATTATACCGGTTTCACACATGTATATGCAATCTGATACCAAATCATGCACGAGCTCATTTAACGCTACCAATACACATGAAGTTGACACACACAAAGTCAGACTGCACACTCTGCACACAAGCAACACTGCATGCAATTCAAACTTACTTGGATATGCACCTGTATACTTGTTGTCTTGTATATGTCACCTCAGATTCCCTCTTCTGATACCTATGATCTTTCTGACCTTGCATCACATCCATCTGTATCTTATACACTTTAGATTCATCATTCACAATTCAAAACATTGTTCAATTTTCACATAATGCACATTTCTCTAAGTTTTCCTGGAACCATTCATTTTTGAAAATTCACGAAAGCAGGGAGTGATGAAGCAGATTATTATATGGACTCTTAGCCAGGAATTGAAACCTTAGTCTAGATTTTTCTGTGAGCTCCTTTCCATTGTTCTTGGCATTACCACTTAGCAGTTTATAAGAGTCAACTGTCATACTTAGATAAGTCTTATCATTTCACTTAACATCTTAGGTTAAATTTAGTTCAACTGAAATAAACACACTCTCTTCTTTTGCTCTCAAGACTTCCTTCTAATTTCCAATGTGTCTTCTACTATAGTTCAGGCCAACCAAAGGTGTACGAATAAACTTGCTGAGAATGAAAACAAAGCAGTCCATATATGGAACCTGATGCAACTCTGATCAAACCATCCAACTCATACCAGCATGGAAAACAGATGTTAAAGGATGATGATAATGATGATGACATACATACACACACACACACATGCATATATATATATATTCTGAGTGGTTGGCGTTAAGAAGGGCATCCAGCTGTAGAAACTCTGCCAAATTTAGATTGAAGCCTGGTGTTGCCATCCGGTTTCACCAGTCCTCAGTCAAGTCGTCCAACCCATGCTAGCATGGAAAGCGGACGTTAAACGATGATGATGATGATGATGATGATATATATATATATATATATATATGTTAAATTCAAATTACAATAAACTTAAAGGCAACGAGCTGGCAGAAACGTTAGCATGCCGGGCGAAATGCTCAGCGGTATTTCGTCTGCCCTCTACGTTCTGAGTTCAAATTCCGCCGAGGTCGACTTTGCCTTTCATCCTTTCGGGGTCGATTAAATAAGTACCAGTTACAGACTGGGGTCAATATAATCGATTTAATCCGTTTGCCTGTCCTTGTTTGTCCCCTCTGTGTGTAGCCCCTTGTGGGTAGTAAAGAAATAACACATACATACATACACACACGCACACACACATACATACACACACACACACACACACATGTTAAATTCAAATTACAATAAACGTAAAGAAACAAATGAAGTTTGCTTTTAGAAGTGTTGAGATGTCTAAGAAAGTTAAAGAAGTGATTTTAAATTCTCAATCGCAGGATAATTCTAATAATATAACCTGAACAGGATAAACTACCCCTATTTTTGCAGAAAGAACTGTAGGGGGTTAGCTACGCTTCTATTTTATTATAGTTTACAAATAACAATAAATTTATTTAAGTAGAATTTGGCTAATTTACTACTTTAAATACAGAAAACAAGTAACTAATTCGACAAACTTAGAAATTAGCTGAACAGTTTTGTACAATAAATTTAAAAGATGAGAAACATACAAAGTGATAAATTAGAAGAATTGGAATTCTTTGCCAAAATATTTTAAGTAAAAACTTTCTTATTCTTTACTTGAAGTAAGAGTTTGTCCTTTACTTTTCCAGGTTTATAATCGTAAGAATATCACTTTCCATGTTGACATTTTTCCATGTAATAACATTCCTCTCCATTATAAACATTATAAACAACCACATGGTCCCGGGTTCAGTCCCACTGCGGGGCATCTTGGGCAAGAGTCTTCTACTATAGCCTCGGGCCGACCAAAGCCTTGTGAGTGGATTTGGTAGACGGAAACTGACAGAAGCCCGTCGTATATATGTATATGTGTATGTGTGTGTCTATATGTTTGTGTGTCCGTGTTTGTCTCCCCAACTTCGCTTGACAACCAATGCTGGTGTTTACGTCCCCTGTAACAGAGCGGTTCGGCAAAAGAATCCGATAGAATAAGTAATAGGCTTACAAAGAATAAGTCCTGGGGTCGATTTGCTCGACTAAAGGCGGTGCTCCAGCATGGCCGCAGTCAAATGACTGAAACAAGTAAAAGAGAGAGAGAGAGTATTTATCTCCATTATCGTTTTGTTTTCGTCCAAACAATCGCAGTGGAAGGAGTTTATTCTCTTTTGTTTTTTAAAGGGTTTAGGATCGAGAGAATGAGCAATAATAAATACCAGCAATATGATAAATACACTCACCTTTGATAATGAAATACTGATAAAAATGAGTTGAAATAATATTTTATGTTTAAACTTTGATGGATTGTGTTGAAGAACAAAAGAAAATGATTCAGAAAGAAGAACTGAATAAAGCAGACGATAATTAAAGATCGGGAAAAGTCGGAAGTTTTCGGTAAAACACGGCGTCAACGGAAATATTTGATTTTTTAATTTTCTCCCTGGTTATGAAAACATTCGCGTGCAAATTAAATATTTAAAAGCTATGAGCAAACCAACAGGATTTGCTAGAAATAACAGTCAAAACATTGCTTAAAACAGACATTTATTAGTTAAGAACGAAAGTTTGTAATACACTCAGTGACTTTATAAAATATATGATCTTTCTCACATCTCCTTCTCCACATAAATTCACGAAGATAAGAGTCAACCATGGAACGGTGTGTCCCACACCGGCGTTTGTTTCTACGCTTTAAAGATGCCCGCATGCGCAACACCTTTGGTTACTATGGAAACAGTTATTCGCCACGATGAAGTAAGTGTAAAACACTCGCTTCTGATTGACTAAAATACCAAAATTTTTCAAATTTTAAAGGCTAATAACTTTTTAATTATGAATCTATAGGGAAAATTAATTTAATTTTCATAATTAGCATGCAAAACTTAATCCATTTACCAAATTTGAAAACAATTAGAATAAAATCGTAAACAATGACGAAAAGTCATAAAGATAGGTGGATGGACTACATTGCAGGTCTCGGTACGCTGTCGAAAGCCTCCCCCAAGTCCCAGAACACAGATGCTACTTGAAGATACTAGTTGTTCTTCTGTTGGTGACTAAAACTAATCGCAATGTTGGAAATCTTTCGTATCTTCAGTAAATATCTCAGGATCGCTTTCGTTCTTCAGCCTTTACCCTTCCTCCGAGCGAAAGAAATATCTCGAAGTATTTTCACCGACGTCCTAAAGATTCTGCCATCTTCGGGAATGCTTTCTGATTTGTTCGACAAAAGAACCAGCTTGAGACGACAGGATTAAACACTGTCACAGTAAGGCAAAATAAGAAGAGCGCCAGATGAAGTGCTTTCCGCTATTTAGTTACGTTTCGTTTAAGTCCTGAGTTCAAATCCCACCTCGTCGACTTTGCTTTTCATTTTTCTATAGAATATGTAAAATAAGTAACCTTCAAGCACTGAATGTCGATCTAATGAAACTACTAATCCTTTCCGAAATGTTTTGCCCTTGAGATTATTGTTTAGAAATAATTAACCGTTAATAGAATCTTTTTCCATGGCAACGGGAGAAGCAGAAACACCCAAATACACAAACTCTAAATAAAGAAAAGCAGCTAAAAAATTGATAAACCAACCCTAAAAGCATAACTTTTGATGAAGATTATAAATTCGGAAATTTCCTCAATCAGTTCGACAAGTGCACGTTTATCACAGAAATAGGAAGAAAGAGATTTTCTTTTTCTTAAAAGAAGAAAGGAAACAAAATTACGAAGGGGTGAAAATCAATAAAAGCAGACGCTAGATTCCTTGCAAGTCTGACATTTTTCACTTTCATAACAGTGAAAACTATGGGGAAAAAGAAAATTATTATTTGTTGTCGATAGATCGTCAGGAATCTATAAGTGTCAAATGAAGAAAGAGAAAGGGGGAGAAATATATATGTGTGTGTGTGTGTGTGTGTAAATATGTGACAATTATTTGGTAGCCATGATAAAACTCCGAGTTTCGGATGTCGGGGCGGAAACCCACGCCGCTATCTCTTCAGTTATCGGGCCATCGAAATTAAAAAATGCTATGAAAATGACCGCTATTAAGACAAAGGGAAATTGCTGTGTGATTGACCATTATTTAGAAAAAAGAGCTATTAGAATGACCGCTAAGTGAGGGGAGAGAGTAAAGGTAAGGGAGTAAAAATGTTCATAGTATTCGCGTAAGCGCACCAGTCCATACATACACATGCGCGTCCGTACACCCACGTACTTGCGCCTATATGTATATACTCATCCACCCTCACTTGAAATACACACATGCTCACCCACACATTCGCCAAAAAATATATACATACTCGCATACACGCTCGCACACGCACACGCGCGTACAAAAAGGTTCACACACACGTCTATATACGCACATGCACAAGAAAAAAACAGGACTAAAGGCAAAATACAGAAAAATGTGTAAAAAATAAGTAATAGAAATAAAACACGTCTGTATACGCACATACTCGTAAGCACGCACACACACACACACAACCTTTTCTGTTGTTTACTTATTTGTTTTCGTATATATATATATTCGTTTGCGTTGCCCAGAGGCTTAATGCTTTTAGCTTAAGCCCCTGGTAGGCCGGTTTAGTATCGGAGATAAGTGGGCGAAACTACGTGGACATTCCAGACTCCGCCTGAAGAGGCAAGTGACTGCGAATGATCCATGTCTCTTGTTCTGTCCTATTTGTCGTTGTTCTGCTATCGTCCTTTTTTGCTGCAAGTTGTGTTTTGACGGTTTCCGTTTGTTGTGTTTTTTTCTCTTCTCTCTCTCTCTATTTATATATATATATATATATATATATATACATATATATATATATACATATATATATATATACATATATATATATATACATATATATATATATACATATATATATATACATATATATATATACATATATATATATACATATATATATATATATATATACATATATATATATATATATATACATATATATATATACATATATACATATATATATATACATATATATATATATATATATACATATATATATATATATATATACATATATATATATATATATATACATATATATATATATATACATATATATATATATATACATATATATATATATATATATATATATATATATATATACATATATATATATATATATACATATATATATATATATATACATATATATATATATATATACATATATATATATATATATACATATATATATATATATATACATATATATATATATATACATATATATATATATATATACATATATATATATATATACATATATATATATATATATACATATATATATATATACATATATATATATATATATACATATATATATATATATACATATATATATATATATACATATATATATATATATACATATATATATATATATACATATATATATATATATACATATATATATACATATATATATATACATATATATATATACATATATATATATATATACATATATATATATACATATATATATATATATACATATATATATATACATATATATATATACATATATATATATATATACATATATATATATATATACATATACATATATATACATATATATATATACATATATATATATATATATACATATATATATATACATATATATATATATATACATATATATATATACATATATATATATACATATATATATATACATATATATATATACATATATATATATACATATATATATATACATATATATATATACATATATATATATACATATATATACATATATATATATACATATATATATATATATATATATATATATATATATATACATATATATATATATATATACATATATATATATATATATACATATATATATATATATATACATATATATATATATATATACATATATATATATATATATACATATATATATATATATACATATATATATATATATACATATATATATATATATACATATATATATATATATATATATATAGGTTGCAGGCGTGAAGTGGATTCGATCCACTATACCCAAATTTGAATTAACACTGCGTCAGAACTTTTCCCACGGTGGAACAATGGTTTTGATCTGACAGCAGTTAGATATTTCCCAGACGCCTTTAGCTTGGCCGAAGCGGTGTCTCCACCACTTGACCCTTTCTGACCTCTTCTTCTCCATCAAATCTAGAATAGAGATAACAAGACCGCCAGCTAAACCCTTTGTTCTCACTATCCTTCTAGATAGCTATAAAAACAGGAGACCCAAAGCCAAACAGTCAGTGGTCACTTGGCGACAACGGAGCGAATCAACTCATGACAACCCAATCAGTTAGGGAATGGACATCTACAGATATAGTCACAAGCAGTCAGCCACCTAAAAGACAACACGACAAAAGGGAGAAAGAAGTTTACAACCAGCCAACTATGAGACAACTTCCCTCGATGCTATAACTATCACTAGCTCTCATCTCTTTACTCGGTAACCTTACCCTGTCTTTTTATCGGTTTACTACTACAAGAATGTGTACACACCTATACAGGCCAAAATTAACTTTCTTTGCCTTGCATGTTTTAAGAACTGTGTTATACGATTACACTGGCCTACCTGACGTGGTATGGCAACATATAAAGTAACGGTAAATAAATATTTCTATAAAAATGTTGATCATCTTCATCGTTCATCTTATAACCAGTACAATTGGTAAATAATACTTATCGTTACAATGGGTGACACATCGACTACACAACACAAAAACATCAACCGTTACATATATATATATATATATATATATATATATATATATATATAAATTGTTGTGTCTGGGGAGAGTCATTTTGTCTTTATACCTTATTAACTAACAAACTCATCGGTTCGATTACCACTCAGTTTATTCATATATATTTTTTTTTCTTCCAGAATTTGTTGTTTCTCGCAACCTGGCTTTTCAACGATCTTATTGTTAAGTTTGGTCTCCTTCAGAGTTTTCCTAAATCTATAGGCTAGTTCCCATGGGGTGTGGCCTCTACAAACATCACTCCTTGATATTTGTCAGCCCTGTACCATGTGTTCACCCTGTTTGCTTTGTCACAAACTCTCTCTATCCTATTCCAGTCTTTACCTCTGTATCCAGGGCGTCTACCACTGGCTTCATTACATATGTTACCTAACTTCCTTCTAGCCACTAGCGTAGCTAGAGTGTGTGCCGCCTGAGGCGGCCCTTCCGTTTTCCACCCCTCCTCATAAAAACACATACTGCCTAAAGGAGACCCAAAGAGCTGCCCCTTTAAAAGTGCCGCCCAGAGCAGACCGCCCCTACCGACTCCTCCCAGCTACGCTCGTGCTTCTAGCTCCCCTGTATACACAAATCCTATCTTTTTGGTCATATCTAGAGAATTGCATCCGGTGCATGAAGTTCTGTACAGGTTACCTTGCTTAATAGGGTTTGCATGAGGGGGACATTACCCCAAGTCTGCTATCAGTATGTTGATTTTCGTTTTGTGCGCACAAACAACTAGGAACGCAGCGCCGATAACGGACAGAGTCGACAACTATTGAGAAGGTTGCAAGAAGCAACGAAAATTCTGGAAGAAAAATAGATGTTCATACATATATTTTATTATATGTATTTATTTTCTCCTAATTAATAAATAACTCGGACAAAATAAATTGGTTAATAGATACCAGGGTAGCAAAGATCACAAAATGACTGTGGTGTAACTCCTGTTTATGAGGTAGAAACTGCTTGTTATTTTGGGTACTTGAGTCTATATAAATTTAGTGAATGGAGTAAAACGCATTTCGGTTAAAATGTCTTACGTTTAAACTGGTTCCCATGCATTTCCCTGAAGAGAAGATTACATTTTTAACATCACCGATTCCTATGGAAGGTATAATTTGTAATCTTCGAAACATATGTTGGAAATAAAAGTATGCAGTTAACATATGCGTTTTACTCCATTCACTAAATTTTTATATATATATATATATATATATATATATATATATATATCTTAAGGCGATGCTTCAGCATGGCCGCAATCAAATGACTGAAACAAGTAAAATAATATAGATAAACAAAGTGGAAATCGAACCCGTGTGTGTTAGTTACCCCACACACACATGGAGGGAGAAAGAGAAGGGCTGGGAAAGAATCATTTTTAACGACGTCGCTATAAAAACAGCAAATCAGAGAAAACAATGAACGATCGTGTAAAACTGAAGCTAAGTAAAAAGATTGAAGGTGATTAAACATATTTGAATAATTGACTGATTTTTATGTTGAAACGTTTAGATTTAAAGATAGAACATTTATTTTATTTCACCATTTTAACTTCTCTTAGTTACATTCAACTTGAAACTAACATACAAAATGAAAAGATAAAAGAAAACAGGAAGCAAAGAAAATATCTGTGGCTGGTGAAAATACACCAAAAACATTGTAAAAAGAAGACACGCAAAACATTGTAAAAAGAAGACACACAAAACAATGCAAAAAGACATAGAATACATCTGTATAAATGTGCGTGCGTGCACGCGTGTGTATTTGGTATGTGTATACATACATGCTTGCACATAACCACATTTATAAGTACATCTCCCCCCTCTCTCTCTCATTCTCCCCTCTCTCTGTACATATACATATAGATATAAGCTTAGTATAGCCGAATGGTAAAGAAGTTCGCTCCTCAATTACGAGCTGCCGGGTTCGATCCCATTGCGTGACATCCCAGGCATGTGCAATTTTCTATAGCTTCGGTTCGATCCATAGCTTGTGAATAACATTGTGTTGACGAAAACTATTTAGAATTACTTGGACGATACACATGTCTGTAGAATGTTCAGCCATTCATAAGCTAATAAAATTAGTAGGTGGTTGGTAGGTAGGTAGGTATAAATGGAGGCATGAGATCGAAGCGAGGTTTTGATAATACCAGAGTTAGGCCCGGTGTCATCTTCATCTGCTGCGCTCTCAGTGTCCCCTCAGCATAAGGGGAAACTGAGTGCAACTATGGTTTGCTGCTGCTATTGTTTTAAACTTTTACAATTCCAGGTTGGGAAAACCCTTAAATGACTTCTGCTGTCAAATGTGTTGCAGCAAAATTTTCTGTCCTGGATGCTGATTTTTAAGGGGTTTTCCTCACAGCAACTTCAAAAGGACACAATTTTGGTATTATTTTGAAGAGTCATGAGAACTGCACATTCATGGTGATTGCATTCGACCTCATATTACTGACCACCTGTCCATATTATTCTACAAGAGTAATTCCGAACCAACAGTCCGCGTATTCAACGTTGTCATTTGTAGTGGCGCGTGTGGCCGCCATTGGCCGCTATCTTGAGAAGTGCCATTGCGCATGTGCAAGGGACTAGCCGTCAGCGGAAGTACCCGAGCACGCATGCGCAATGCAACAGGTGGAGAGAAAGCAATAGCGTTTTCTCTCTAGCAGCGGTGGCGACAACACGTATCTCTTTTCTCTCAAGCAGCCGTCGTGACAACACGTATTTCCCAACTCGATCCCGACATGTGGTCGAAGCTTCTTTGGTATTCTAGCGGCATGCCTATTCACCCAGGAACGAAACGGCTCTACACCAACCTAGAATAAACTATTGATCTGTTGTTACGGTTATCCCTCGTGTTGTCGTATTTCTAGATTTTAAAGATTAATATAAGAACTGGGGAGAGATGGCCGAGCCATCATATCGCATCCAATTCTTATACATTGATCGTCACTCCCAAATATTGTGAGACAAGCTGACGAGCAAGCATAATTCATACGATCTAGGCGCTTATGCCACACCCTCGGCTTCGAAGATTATGGATAGAGTGCAATATTCCTTCATTTTATCAACAAAACACTTTCCATTTCGTGTCACCAAACATTTTTGGGGGTTAAGCAAGAAAAACCCTCGTGGCTTTGGCAAAGCATAGGTACATTACATGCTTCTTCACACGGCAGGACCGTCTTAAGAGCGAAAATTCTCACAAGTATTAGTTCTTTCGGTATAACGCTTCATGTCTTAAGTTTTCTTGTTTGAAATACACTTGCGAACGATGAAGTTTGTTTATTGTTCACTATACTTTCGTTTGACCAAGTATGTGTCAGTGTAATGTTGTAGCTATTGTTATTGTTACTGCTGCTGCTGCCGCCGTTTTGTTGTTGTTAAAAGTATTGTATGGATTGCTAAAATCTTTTTTTCCTGAAATACCGTTTTTTATTTTCGCTGCTTTTTTTTCTCCGTGTATATGTTATTTTTATATAATTTTTCTTTCTGTTTCTATATTCACTGTAAATTATTTCCGATGGGGTACCATATTATTATTATTATTATCATTATCTTAGAGTTACTATTGCCTTTGAGCTAGACGGTGAATAAAAATGGAAAAATCAAAAACTAAAGCTGATCTTGTTTTCTAGTTCCAGTATCGGATAGACATTGCAAAATATTTAATAACAGTCCCTATTTGAAACAATATCCAAAATAATAATGAATTTCCACCGCCATATTTTGAGAATTCTTGAAGCAACTTTTTTTTTACCCCTGAACGAGTCGACAACAAGTATCATCATCATCATCAACAACAACAATTCAAAATAATGGTTTCCAATTTTGACACAAGGTTAGCAATCTCGGTGTAGGGAGATGACTTGAATACATCGACCCAGTACTCAACTGGTACTTATTTTATGGAACCCCGAAAGGATGAAAGGCAAAGTCAACCTCGGCGGAATTTGAACTCAGAACGTAAAGACGGACGAAATGCCGGTAAGCACTTTGTCCGGTGTGTAAACGATTTTGCCAGTTCGCCGCCTTAAAAACAAATTAAAATATCAATAATAATTGCTTCAAATTTTGGCCCTGAGCCAGGAGTCTTTGAGGGGTGGGGTTTAGTCGATTTTGTTGAACCCAGTACTGTCTGGTATTATATTTTATCGATCTCGAGAGGATCAAACGCAAAGTTGACCTCGGCGGGATTTGAACTCAGAACATGAAGAGCCGGAAGAAATGCCACTACACATTTTGTCCGACGTGCAAACAATTCTGTCAGCTGACCAGCTTAAGCAATATACAATAATAACAGCGAATAACTTCAAATAAAATTCCGTCGCGATCGATTGATTTAGTATGTTCAGTGTGTATAATATTACTGTTTATATTTCTCCACGAACCTAAAACGTCAGTTTTGAATCATTACAATGTAGTGACGTCATTTGGCGCCAAAATACAGTCGCCATTACTGCGTTTTCATCCACGCATGCGCAGGGAATAGTTCCGGAAGGAACACAGGAAGAGTCCCATGCGCATGCGTGGAATTCAACATCTAAACGTTTCCGCTCTTTTCATTCTCTTTCTCGGTCGGCCGGCCATGAGCATGGACGGGTCAAGCTGTCTCTCCAGCACCTCAACTCTGGGGACAGCTCATTCCAACGTCTCAGCAACCATGCCTATTTCCTCCTTAAATAAATATTGTTGTGTTGATAGTTCGGAGTTCTGCGTTTCGTTGTTTCTACAGATTTAATATAGGAAAGCGGGTGTACACCTAATGGTGTATAACTACTTTTCCATAACAATATAGAAAAGGGAGAAAGAAAAAAACAACAACGTCGTAATAATAAGGCTGATCTGTTATTAGCTACGAAGGCCCATGGCGTCGGAGAAAGGAGCGAGAAAAAACTTGGGCTTGATTTGGATTTAAAATGTAAGACATTAATGAATAAATAAATAGCTACCAAGGGTGGGGTGGGGGGGAAGTGCACCCGTCTAAATAATGTTATTACGCCCTTTTCTCCTGGAATTGTATTTCCTTCTAACCTGGTGCTCTTCCTTCGAAAAATTCCTGGGACCGTGCCTGGCCACATGTATGAAACGATAACAATATAGAACAACACAATAACAAGAAAGGATCACCGAACCCCATGTAAAAAAAATTGGGAAGAGGTAAACGCATTGTGTTTCAGGAAAAACTCACATAACCACAGATTACATTAACATACTAAAGAGAAGTGTCTTATCTTTCTTTTTTTTTTATTGCCACAAACTTAAAGCAGGCTTATTTAGCCACACCAGCTTCACTATTCTCGTTCAGATTTCATACAGTTACAAACGGGTAGCGCCAACGTTATTAACCTCAAACTTTTAAACCGAACCCGCCATACAAGTTGCATTACTAGAGACAGGAAGAATTTCCTTGCTAAAGAAGACGGTAGATTGATTTCTACGATAGCCTCGACTAATTGCTGGAAGTGCCCGGGACATGCCAACAAATGTTTGAAATAAATCCATCAATCAACAATGAAAAGATACAGCAAATGTGCGGGCGGTTTTGCTACCCTGCGTTCATTATGGACAAGCTGGCAGCTTCGACATGGCAATGACTGTAGATTTTATCCCGAACAGGCAAATTCTACCCGCAGACCTCGTTGCGTCGTAAACGGCTGTCAGTCTGAAAGCACAATAATTTACATTACAAGTCATAAGACCACGGATCAACCGCATCTGGTTCAAGAAGCTCATGCTTACTCGTAGAATATACCTGTAACGGTTGAAAGATGTTAAAGTCGGAGATTACCAATTGTAACGATAATTGTTAGTTTGTAGCGATGTGCTGCAGGATGCGCAAGATGAACAATTTATGAAATGTTTATAGAAATATTTATTTACCGTTACTTTCATAGTTGCCATACCACGACGGGTAGGTTAGTGTAATCGTATAATGCAGTTCTTAAAACATGCAAAGCAAAGAAAGTTAATTTTGGCCTGTATAGATGTGTACACATTTTTGTAGTAATAAACAGATAAAAAGACAGGGTAGGTTACCGAGTAAAGAGATGAGAGCTAGTGATAGTTATAGCGTCGAGGGAAGCTGTGTCTCATAGTTGGCTGGTTGTAAACTTCTTTCTCCTTTTGGTCGTGTTGTCTTTTAGGTGGCTGTCCATTCCCTAACTGATTGGGTTGTCATGAGTTGCTTCGCTCCGTTGTCGCCAAGTGACCACTGACTGTTTGGCTTGGGGTCTCCTGTTTTTATAGCTATTTAGAAGGATAGTGAGAACAAAGGGTTTAGCTGGCGGTCTTGTTATCTCTATTCTAGATTTGATGGAGTAGAAGAGGTCAGAAAAGGTCAAGTGGTGGAGACACCGCTTCGGCCTAGCTAAAGGCGTCTGGGAAATATCTAACTGTTGTCAGATCAAAACCGTTGTTCCACCGTGGGAAAAGTTCTGACGCAGTGTTAATTCAAATTTGGGTATAGTGGATCGAATCCACTTCACACCTGCAAGATTCCTATATACCTTTATGGAACAGCACTAACGTGTCATTCGATCTGAGCCAGCTGAAAGAAGCGTAAACAATATGGTGGGCGGTCAGAAAGAGATCGAATGTGTGCATCTCAGAAATCCTTACCCACTGATCGATGCCACATTTCGAGATAGCAACCTGAGATCGCTGAACAAATGTTTCTGCTTTCACATGGATCCTACACTACGTACATTTATACATTCCACATATAATTGCTACGTGTTGGCTTGTAAAACGGTAGGAAAATCCACCTTTCATGTTTTAAATGTTGTTAATCCGGAGCTTTAGGACTATTTGTTTAGGAACGTCCGCTGTGTCCCCATCTTTGCTTTGGAGTTCTTTCCATAAAAAAAAGGAGCCCACCTTATATGTGGGGACGTTTTCAGAACTTCTGAGCAAGCTGTTTAAGCCCAAAGTTGATTTTCCATTGATCTAGATAGATCTTGTCAGTCACACCTTGTTTTCTTGAAATAAATTTTATTCTTGCAATAATTTGTATTTTTCCGCTTTGTATTTTGCATTTGCCTAATATTTCTTTTGCCTTTGTCGCAGATGGACTGCCTTAGATTTTATTTTGGCTTGCGTGAATTTTCGCCTTTTTCGGTATTTTGCTGTGTTTGCTCAGTCATGCATTCTGCCTAGCCTTAAGTTTCTAAAAATTAGTTTATCGAAATTTTAGGTAATTCAATAATTACATATATAACACATATGTTTATGATACATATAATAAAAAAAAAACACATTAAAATACAAATCCCAAACAGAAGAAAACGCAAACATGAGCGATGAAAGAAAAACTGAAGAAAAAAGAGGAAGAAAGAAAGAAAAAAAAACTCGATTCAACATCAAATGCTTAATTGGCTCCTCCGAACGTCTCAAACATTCTGGAGCGGCGAGATTATCCAAAAGTGATGGGAAGAGACCAGATGGTCATATCCATTCTCCCTCATCTGGGATGTCACAGTCTGTGACTCCTTTGTTCCACATCCAGGACGTTGCGATAAATGGGAGGGTCACTGCTTTCGTAGCTGAACGGAACAAAATCTTTTAGTGCCGGGACTTGTCAGTGAACCATTTCTTCCAGCCTGTGGTGTTTGAGACGTTTGGTGGGACTGGGCCGCTAATGGTGAGGTTCTTGTCATCGTTGGCGGCACGCCATACCGAGGTGTCAGGTGATGCTCGTGTGGGTGCTTGGCTGTTCCAATGCCTTAGTCTCGCCATCGCCCGTGGCAATGCCGCTAGCGTGTTAGCTTTGCTTAAGCTGGGTCCGTTCAACCTTCGATGCTACCTTCATTTTCATGTCTTCCGCATCTATCATTTTTTTCTCTTAATTTTGCTGTTATTTCTTATTTTAAGATATGAATTATATTTTGTACCAAATTTTGCCTAACCTTGCATATTTCCTTACATATTTCATTTCCTTCGATTTTGCCCGCTACACAATTTCTTTGCCCTCGTGATTAATTCCTTTTGAATTTTGATTGCTACTCAAGATTTCTCCCGTCTTCGATTTTCTCTTTAAGGGAATTTTGTTGCATTTTGCATATCTAACCCTTTGCACGAATTTATATTGTCCTGCATTTTGCCCTAAATTTTAACTTGCCTAATATTTGCCCGGATTTGGATTTTAGCTTTGCTTACACTTTGTATTCTTTACTTTCGATATATTTTAGTAATTTTTTTTCGTTTATTTTTTATCGATTTCGTTCACTTCATTATTTCTGGTTTTATTTCGTTTATCCATCATTTTATTCGTTCGTTCAAATATTCACTTCTTCTCTCAGTCGTCTTTCCAGTATTCACTGCAAAGACGCGCGCACACACGCACACACACACACACACATGCGCGCGCGCACACGCACACATGCATACGCGCGCGCGCACTCACACACACACGCACACGCAAGTTTATTTGCGACTGAGTTAATCGAAGTTTTTCATCTCACTATATAACAAGACGTTATTGTCTTTCTGTCGGTCTAGAGAGAGAGAGAGAGAGAGGGAGAGATCCATAACTTCGCTTGTTTAACGTAGATTTAATATTCTTAGTGGTTAGGGCATTCGGCTTACGATCATAAAATCGTGAGTTCAATTCCCGGCGACACGTTGTGTCCTTGAGCAAGACACTTTATTTCACGTTGCTCCAGTCCACTCAGCTGGCAAAAATGAGTTGTACCTGTATTTCCAAGGGCCAGCCTTGTCACACTCTGTGTCACACTGAATCTCCCTCAGAACTACATTAAGGGTACACGCGTAAGTGGATGGCACGTCAATTTCACGAGCAAGCTGTTCCGTTGATCGTATCAGATGGGACCTTCGTCGTCGTAACCGACGGAGTGCTCCTTTTTTAATATTCTAGGTACATAAAAATCACGCAGTCCTTGTTGCTTGTTAATCCTGGGTTATTCCCGATAGAGCAAATCTACGATCTAAGTCTAACCGTGGTTAATCCGTGTTTTCACCTTATCACATCATCTCCTTGATTTTATAAGGTTGTCTCTATCGCATTTCTGAGGACATGCAATATTAGAGAGGTACAGCTTTCATTTCTAGTAGATCGAGCTATCGCAAAGAGATTTATTTGAACCTCAAATGTTAAATTTAGAAAGAAAAATAAAAGAACAATCACAAACACAACAAAAATGAATCATTATTTCCACTTCTTTAAAAGCGAGAGTCGGATGACAATGTGTAAGGGCCATAATTCGTTGAACACCGTTCCTGGAGACGGTGTCTGTCGAGCAACATGAACAACTTCCGCTCCTGCAATTGTTTACAAAACAACACAAACAACAGCAAAACCAGCTCCACCACCGTTAATAGCAATAACAGTAACTTTCAAAGGTTATCAGGTGCCGAACAGCATGTGTGTTGCCAGAGTCCATCGTTACAACCTTCGTTGCATCAAACTTTACCAGAATTAGATTTCGAAAGAGGTTTATGGAATGATGCTGTAACTGGAGACATTCAAGGGATTCGCCTGAAACTGGAGAAACAGCGATATGGATGCACGGCCAATGCCACAGATACATCGGGTTATACTCCTTTGGTGAGTTCAAAGAATTACTTTTCATTTTTGTTTGTTTTTTATTTCCATTACTTTCGATAAAAGAAAAGTTGCTGTTGTTGTTGTTGTTGTCTAACTGGAGGACAATCCTGACAGTACAGTCCTACATTAATTTACCCCCTTCTTTTCAAGTCAATTGAATGAGGGGGGAGATTTGGCTGCTATTTCGAGCAGACCGAGTCATCACGTACAGACTCTCTCGCTGTGTCAAACCAGATGGCATGTTAAGCTTATCACTCCTCTGTGTGTCTGTATGCATACACTTGCATACACATATATACCCGAACACATTTACACACACACGTGTGTGTATGTGTGTGTATATATATATATATATATATATATATATATATATATATATATATAATAATAATACAAATGAGCATATGCATGTATACATATATGTACATAACTACATCTACATGTATATGTAGATGCATATCCGAGTACAGGACGTAAAAAAAGGAACGGGAACATAAATAAAGCACAAAAAATGGACTTTATATATATATTTATATATATATATATATATATATATATATATATATATATATGTGTGTGTGTGTGTGTGTGTGTGTGTTATCTCTACGTACTAAAAAAACCCAGTTTCATATACTTGCATATGTAGGTATGTTATATATAACATACCTACGTATTTGAAAGAAATTATATTAATGTGTCGAACTGGCTAAAATTCTATTTATTTGTGCAGCTGATAATGGCACTGCATTTAAATTGATGTAATGATTGCATTGTTCAATTAAATGGAGTTGCTTGAAATGGTCGTACTGCATCCCACCTTGACACCCCATGCTAGCATGGAAAGCGGACGTTAAACGATGATGATGATGATATATATATATATATATATATATATATATGGGAGAATGTACGAAAAAAAACAACAGATGAGGGCAGGTGGTGTAAACAACAAAAGGATGTACTAGTTTGACGCTCGGGAATACAGAAAGTCTTTAACGTTTCGAGCTACGTTCTTCAACAGAAAGAATACAGAGAAAACAAGGAGAAAAACACGGAGAAAAAAAATTGAATAGTCTCTGGTCAACGATCTATCAAATGATATGTGACAATTATTCGGTAGCCATGATAATAGATAGATGGATAGATAGTCAGACAGATAGGTAGAGGGGGAGAGAGAGAGAGAGAAGGGGTATCCTCCTTCCTATTCATTTAAAATCTGGCCATCAAATTGAAAAGATCCAGAAGCTGTGAAGTTACTATATGAGTGTTTGTATGTGTATATGGGTTCACTTCCTATGTTGTTTGTATCTCTGTCCTTTATACAGTTTTTTTTTTAATTATCTATCTCTGTATCTTATACATTATTTATATTTGACGGATATTTGTCTTCATCTTGTTGTTAACACAACATTTCGGCTGATATACCCTCCAGCCTTCATCAGGTATCTTGGGGAAATTTCGAACTTGGATTCTCATTCCTAAGGTATTTTTCGATGTTGTTGTTGTTGTTATTATTATTATTATTATTATTATTCAGGTCACTGCCTGGAATCGAACTTGGAATTTTGGGGTTAGTAGCCCGCGCTCTATGCCATATGCCCGTGAGGACAAATATCCGTCAAATGTAAATAATTCCTCGTCTCTTAAATATAGAACTCTGTTTCTTATATTTATCATAGGTATGTGCATATTTGTCTATTGTTTGTGTGTGTGTGTGTGTGTGTATATATATATATATATATATATATATATATACATACACACACACACACATATATATATATCTATAAGTGCCAGGAACAAAAGTGACCTATACATGGCTTATGTAGACCTAACCAAGGCCTTTGACACTGTAAGTTGTGCAGGGCTTTGAAAGCTCATGGGAAAGTTCAGACAGATTCAGCAACATAGTGCAACAGTTCCACAACGGCATTCTCTATTGGGTACTGGACAGTGCATATCATTTCTATTCATTCCCAATTACTAAAGGGGTCAAGCAGGGCTGTGAACTTGCATTTAAGCTGTCCAGCCTGATGTTCTCAGCCATAGTGTTGGAAGGCCTCATGCAATGATGATGAAACCAACATCAAGATCAGATTCAGGACTGAGGGCAGACTCTTCAACCTGTGAAGGTTAGGGGCCCAAGACCAAAGTGAGTGACTTCCTGTTTGCAGATGACTGCATGCTCAATGCTGCCACAAAGGCCGAGATGCAGCAGGGTGTGAACTGCTTTTCTACTGCCTGCAACAACTTTGGTCTCATAATCAGTCCTCAAAAGACTAAGGTCAGGCACCAACCTGCCCTGCAGAAGCCATATGTGGAACCAGCTGTCACTGTAGAAGAGAACAACCTTCAAAGTTGTTAAGCTCACACACCACAACAGCATATTCTCCAGATCTTTGAACATTGATGATGATGTTGACACCGGTGTCACTAAACGCAACTCTGCATTCAGCTGAATACGTGGATCAATGTGGTAGAGGAGATGCATTCGGCTGGCCACCAAGATGGTGTGTGAAGCATTTGTATTGTCTTCACTACTGTATGTCTGGGAGGCTTGGGCAGTTTATGAACACCACACCAAAATTCTATACCACTTCCACATGCGCTACCTGAGAAAACTATTGAGAATCATGTGGAAAAACAAAGTCTCACACACACACAGGGGTCATCTCTTGGGTTGTTCCCCCAAGAATTTACACACTGCTGAGGAGAGCACAAATCAAGTGAGTAGGCCACCTTGTTTGAATGCCTGACTTATGACTATTAAAGAGACTATTTTACAGGGAACTGTTTGAAGGGAAGCATCTGCAAGGTGGACAGAAAAAATGCTTCAAGGATACACTCAAAGCCTCACTGAAGAGCTTTGAGATGAACCCCAACACCTGGGAAATGCAAGCGCAAGACTGCCCTGCCTGGTAAATCTGCACCAACAGAGATGCAAACCAGCTATGAATGGAGCAGGATTGCAGGGGCAGAAAGAAAACATGACCTGTGCAAGTCCAGAGTCAAGTCCTTGCCTTCAGTCCCAGCAGACTACCAATACCTGACCCCCAGCAGAGCCTTCTGAGCATGCATTTGTCTAAATCAACCGCAGTCAGACACACCAAGCTCTGCTTTATTCACCCATTTGATGTTTTTGGTCATTATCAACAATGATGGACAAAGTAAAGGAAAAATGTGGGCTGGATGTATATATAATATGTATGTGTATATATCATCATCATCATCATCGTTTAACGTCCGCTTTCCATGCTAGCATGGGTTGGACGATTTGACTGAGGACTGGTGAAACCGGATGGCAACACCAGGCTCCAGTCTAATTTGGCAGAGTTTCTACAGCTGGATGCCCTTCCTAACGCCAACCACTCAGAGAGTGTAGTGGGTGCTTTTACGTGTCACCCGCACGAAAACGGCCACGCTCGAAATGGTGTCTTTTATGTGCCACCCGCACAAGCCAGTCCAGGGGCACTGGCAACGATCTCGCTCGAAAATCCTACGGGAGCCAGTCAGGCGGTACTGGCAACGGCCACGCTCAAAATGGTGCATCTCATGTGCCACCCGCACAAGAACCAGTCCAGGGGCACTGGCAACGATCTTACTTGGCTTGCCGGGTCTTCTCACGCACAGCACATTTCCAAAGGTCTCGGTCAGTAGTCATCGCCTCGGTGAGGCCCAATGTACGGAGGTCTTGCCTCACCACCTCAGCCCAGGTCTTCCTGGGCCTACCTCTTCCACGGGTTCCCTCAACTGTTAGGGTGTGGCACTTTTTCACGCAGCTATCCTCATCCATTCTCACCACATGTCCATACCAGCGCAATCGTCTCTCTTGCACACCACAACTGATGCTTCTAATGTTCAGCTTTTCTCTCAAGATACTTACACTCTGACGGGTATTCACATTGACATTACACATCCAACGGAGCATACTGGCTTCATTCCTTGCGAGCTTACATATATATTTATGCGTGTATATATGTGTGTGTATATATATATATATATATATATATATATATATATGTAAACAATATATGAGTATATGCATATATATGTACATGTATGTACATACCTTCATCTACATGTACATATAGATACATAACTGGGTACATGACGTGGCAAAAGAACTTGGACAAAATGATAAACAAGGTACAACAAACAAGCAGGCCACACAGAAACATCTCCTTCATCAGCTGCCGCCATTAAAACACCGGTGTTTCGAAGAATTAAGGCAGTACGCATCGTTAAAATGGTTCTTCCCACGAATACAAATTAAATTTTTTTCGTGGCGGGTAGTGGCGGCCGGAAAACAAGACAGGAAAACGAAACGGTGAAATAAACAAACAAAAAGGCTCTACAGCCAGACGTGAAGTGTGTATGTATTGAACGCTGTGAAGCATGAACTGGAGGGGCAAAGAAGTACGTGCGAGCTTGGGGAGTCCAAGAACGAAAAGAAATAGCAGCTGGACACGTGCGTATGTATGTATATATATATATATGTAGCAAACTCATAATGGTGTATATATATATATATATATATACATATATACATGTCTTTGTGTGTGTGTGTGTGTGTGTGTGTGTGTGTGTATCAATAGATAGATAAATTGATAGTTAAAGTATCTGAAGTTGACCGCACGCTCCTTTCCTAGTTTGCGTGTTCACTGTTTCATGCAGGACATAGCCATAGTGCCAGACTTTCAAGAACTTTCCATATGAAAGCTCTCCAAAAGAACAAGTATTTTTTTCTTTATGGTTCTACAGGGTGTGTATGCAATGTTAAAAAGCGTGTATGTATAGGATTTTAAGAGAAGTAAAAGAAAAATGAAGATGTTTTGTAGAGAGAGGGAGAAAGAAAGAGCCTTATCATGAAAAAGAAAAAAAAAAGACAAATTGATTAACATATTTTCCTGTTTTCTTCAGAAATGGTTATGATATATGTAATGTGTGTATGATTGCGTGCATATATATGTATGTGTGTGTCTATATGTGTGCACATATGTATACTTATATACACACATATACCTGATTGTGCCTAGAGGCTCATGGAGGTGATATATAGGTGATGTATATGTATATATGTAATAACATGGCTGCATGAACACACACACACACACACACACACACACACACACACACACACACACACACACACACACACATAATTATGTAAGTAGCTGTGTGTATGTATATGTATTCATTGATATATTAATGTTAATACATAATGTGAGTGTATGGTCGTGTTGTCATACATATATGTAAAATTGTGAGCGTGCCTATATGTATATATTAGTGTGTAAGCGTGTTCTTGCACACTTTTGAAATACCTGCTATAATTTTCAATTAATAATGTGAATATGTTATACACGCTCATATATACATTGGAGTAGAGCTCTATGTTTTTGTTCATATAAATTTGCATAGACATATTTAAATCTATCTATCTATCTATCTATATATATATATATTTACATAGGTATATAGGTGTGTGTATATATATATGTATGTATATATATATATATGTACATAATATATATGTATATATATTTACATATATATATATTTGCATATATATATATAGACTGACATTCATATGTATCACGCTATTCATGCTCAAAGGAGTAAGAATCTAGTAAACAACTGACAATATCCGTGTGGAATAGATTTCCATTCCACTATTGTGGCCGTGAGTCGTTTTCTTCAGCTTTGCCATTGCCTCCTTAGAATATTTTTTGTTTACTGCAAAAAGAGCCAAGGAAATATAGTATGGGAATGGTTGGGTGGTTTCTGGTGGAAGCCGACCACATCACATTGCACCATTTTCTCTTTAACACCACAAAGAATATTAAAAAGAAACCCTCATGTGAAAAAGTCAAAAAAACATATCTGTATGTATTTATTTATGTCTGTGTGTGTATGTGTATACATCTACCTGCATTGAACATGGTCATTAAATGATGATGATGATGATATGCTGTTATGTCTTGAGTGTGCGCGTGTGTGTGCACAAACACATATTTCAGATGTACCCGTACAAGCAATACATATGTGTGTGTGTGTGCATATGGGTGCATATATATATATATATATATATATATATATATATATATATATATACACATCTATCTATGCAGTATATGTTTTTTATAATCCATTTATTTATCTATCTATCTACCTATTTACATTATTTACATTATTTCAAAGCTGATATTATGCATGCACATATACACAAGTTAACAGTCGAGATTTTCAAGTAATCTAATATTATTGTATGATATGCAGATAGAATAGTGTTGGTTTGCAGGTTGGCACATTTCACT
The DNA here is from genome assembly GCF_046866305.1 of Octopus bimaculoides. Lineage (NCBI taxonomy): Eukaryota > Metazoa > Mollusca > Cephalopoda > Octopoda > Octopodidae > Octopus > Octopus bimaculoides. Next base: position 37,826,616 of record NC_142946.1, read on the forward strand.
AGTGTTCTAGAATGTTGTTCAGTCTGATTCCCGTAATTCTGTGTAACACAGTCACATCCTAGTCTCTTACAACAATGAAGGAACATCTTTGTGGTCACTTGACTGTTGGAAATAACAACCAAATCTTCAAATAGTATCATACTATCTTAAAAAAAAGAGATGAAGGTCATATTGCATTGGACAGTCCTAAATTCATTATGTCAAAAATGAAAAACAAAAAAAAAAAAAAGACAATTGCAATTACTTGGACCCATTTGGTAATAATTCTGTCAGATTGAGGCTGATCCACTGCAAAGAAGGGACCCGTATGTGGTAGCTGAACCCACTATAAATAACCACCAAATTTCACTTTCTAAAAGGATATACTGGACAGTGTAGTTGTCATAATTATCTAAACAGGCAGGATAGCCATGAATAGAATTAATAAGGGTTGACTCATGATTAAACAAGAACAACAGTAAATTTAGTGAGAGGGGGAAAGGCATGGCAGGGAAGGTTTTGTCGAGGAGACCCTGAAACAGATGTAAGAAAAAGATGAAGGCATCTTTGGAGCAGAGACTTGGCTTCAGTACTAATTGGAAGGAACTTTACTTTAGTCATAGTGTTAAACTGAGCAACAGGTTTAGGGCTACCATCAAAGAAGAGAAACAATGCATACACACACACACACGTGTTTGTGTATATATATGTTTGTGTATGTGTGCATATGAATGACAAAAGAGCATTGTGTAATTTGCTTGAAGCATTGCAATATATGTAAATAAGGTTGGTGTGTTGCTATCAGCTGACCTTCTGATAACCCATTTTCCTGAACTCTGATTATTTTTCCTCTTCTGTTTGAAAAGGGGAATTTTTTCCCAAAATATTTTAGGATCATTAAACGACCATATATAAATAAGGTAATACAATATCTTTTCTCTTTTTGTTTCCATTCACTGACATTATGTCATGTGTTTTGCTTAACTCCTCACCTACATTTATCAAAGGCTTTTGTGAACATCACACACACACACACACACGCACACACACACACACACACATACACAGAGATTTCAAGCTGGCTGGTGACATGTGAGCTGTATAACCAAATAAAATCTTATTCATCAAATGACTATCAATAAGGATAAAAAAAAGACCATTTTCATGTGTGGATGCACAGTTTGTAAATTTGTGGAGAAGGAAATAAAAATCTTCAGTGGGACATAAATAGAACCTGATACAAAGGGAGACTTGAAAAGAAAATGAAGCCATGTAGTGACCCCAAAAACATTGAATATATCCCTAATCTTCAAATGTAATGTGTTTGTGGTAGTCACCTGGTCAAAGGAGGATTTGGTCATTTCAAATGTTTATCACTGGAATTTCAAAGAGAATCAGAAATGTATGTTGTTCTTTGAATATACCTGACAGGTGGGTCAGGATAGGAATCCAATGTCATTCAGAAACAACTGAAATATTAACCCAATGAAATAAACTCCCACCAGCAATGCAATAACCAATGCATGACACACTTAAAACACAATACAAGCAATAACACAACAAAAGACTGTACCACTCCTCTTGGAAAAATCAAAATCAAAAACCTAACACAATGCAATACTGAGACGTGTTTGTGCACTTCCAACAACAGCAGAAAAGGACACACAATGCTGCACACACCCCAGCGACACGGGAGTGTGGCAGCAGGTGATGCAATAGAAATTTGCCTCAAACTATCAAATGTTGAACAATTATATATTATAATGATGATGATGAAGATAACTGTTTCAGACTTAGACACAAAGACCACAATTCTAGGAAGAAAGGATTAGTTGATAGCATTGAGCACAATATGCTTGACTGCTGCTGCTGTTTGTTAATCTTGGAAAGTAAAGGAGACTTTCATTTGATCCTGCTCAGGATGTAGAGGGAAAAGAAATACCTTAAGACATAGTTTTATGATGCTCTAGCAATTATTGCAAACCATCACAGCTTGAAAAGTGCAATGATAATAATAATGATGATGACAACAACAAAAATAATAAGAACAACAACAACAACATGAAAATAAATAATAATTATATGATGATGATGATGATGATCATCATCATCGTCATTGTCATCATCCATCATCATAAGAAATAATCAAAAAGTTGTGAAGTAGTTTTCATCTCAAGAACAGATTCAAGAAGATTTAAAAGCAACATAAGATGCTGCTGCTGCTGATGATGATGATGATAAGGAGGAGGTAATTTAAAATAATTATTAAAAAAAAAACATTATATATATTCTGTGTCCAGACATATATATATATATATGTTTCTAATATAAGGATAAAACTTTATTAAAAAATGTTATCAGTGGCCAGCATATGAAAAATAACTTTTAGAGTGAAATTTTAAATACAATTATAAATAAGGGTCCTTATTTATAATCACACACACACACACACAAGCATGGAAGGACTGGAAGAGTGGTGGTAGCAGAGAAGGAAAGCTAGGCAACTATTACATTTCGTAAGGGAGAAGTAAAAGTGAAGAAGTTTGCCAAAGTTCTCTTCTGTGTGGACGAGAGGTGTTCTAGATTGTAGGACAGAGTGTCAGAGAAAATCATGATGTTGCAAGAGAGAAATGTGTTCAGATTAATTGCAGGTATGGCTGAAAGATTAATGAGTTTGTTTTGTGCTCATGAGATTCTGAGTTCAATCCTTCTGCAAAATACTCTGCACAAGTGTCTTCTAAGTGTTGCTAGGCAACTGTGCTAACTATACAACAAAGCCTTTATGACTGGCCTGCAAACCACCTTAGAGTCTTAAAAAGACAATCAACATGTTTGACACTCTCCATCACCACCACCACCACCATTCTCCCAATCTTCATCGTCGTCTTCCTTCTTTTAACATCCACTTTCCATGCTGTCATGGGTTCGACTTGACTTCTTGTTCTTGTCTTATGTAATTGTTCTTTATAGAGAGAACAAAGAAAATGCTATAATCAAGATGGTCATGTTTGGAATCCTTTCGATTACAGGTGTGTCATGTCATGACTGACCTGGGAATAAACAACAGCTCACACGTTTTGGAATTGCAGTGATTCTGCCAGAATATTTATGTTAAATATTATCACCACCACCACCACCACCACAAAAACATATCACCACCACCACACTGTCGCCGCTGCCGCCGCCGCCACTATCATTATCATTAGTATTCAACATAGTGTGCCACTATTTTAAGGAACTGCAATGCAAAACTGTAAACAAACAAGATCACATATGGTAAGTCTGTGGCCAGCACTGAGGTATATATGTGTGTATGTATGTGTGCATATATATATATATATATATATATATATATATATATATATATGTGTAATAATAATAATAATAATAAGGATTATTACGAAGTAACATTAGAACCACCTTTAATTCTTTTATATATACATATATATATATATATATATATATATATAGCTTCAAATAGACCTACACATGTTTTGTATACACACACACACACACACACACACACACACACACACACACACAACAACATCTTGTTGTAGTTGACTTGTTTACACTTATTTTACTTCCTTTTGTTTTTCTTTTCTCTCTTCCACCCCTTTCTTTCCTCTCCCTTCTTGGTGTTTAAGATTTAAACACCTGTTAACAACTCCGCCCTCTTACATACATACATACATACACACTCAGACATACATATACATACAGACATGTGTACACACACACACACACAGAACCATAAGTTGAGGAATCAAGAATTATTTGATTGAGATTGACAAAAATCAAGCAAAATATAAAATAAAAAAAACTAGAAAACACAAAAGAATCGGAACCCCCTCCACCCACCAACTTCCCACCCCTTGCCTTCCATCATGTCTTCATTTTTCTTCTTGTCTTTTACTCATAATCTCATGATCTTTGTCTATTAAAAGTCCAGTTGTTGTTCCTTCTTTATTTTTCCCCCCTTTTTTTTTCTTCATCCATCTATTTTGTATTTTTCATTTTTATTTTCCTTCATTCCTTTTTCTTTCTTTCTTTTTTTCTTTACCAACTGACAAACCAACCACTCGCCTTGTTGAACTGTTTACACCTTTGGATATTTGTCTGTACAAAACACACACACATACACACGTGCGTGCACATGCCCCCTCCCCCCACATGTATGCACTGAATTGACTTTCTAGATAAGTGTGTGTGTGTGTGTGTCGTGTCCCATTTGTTGATCTACAAATTTCTCTTATGTCTTTTCTCTTTCACTTCCTTCAGTCATTAAATTCCGACCATTCTGGGGCAAAAATTACAGTTGAATGAATTGACCTCAGTACTTATTTTCCTTAAAGTCTGGTGCTTATTCTATCAACCACTTTTGCTGAACCACTAAGTTACATGGACTTAAAGATACTAGCACTGGTTGTCAAGCACTTGTGGGGGACAAACAACATGGACACACACACACACAAACACACACACATATGTACGACAGGCTTCTTTCAGTTTCACTCTGCCAAACCCAGTCACAGGGCTTTTGTTGGCCTAAGGCTAAAGTAGAAGACATTCACACAAGGTACCACACAGTGAGACTGAACTTGAAACTATACCAGTAATTATAAAAATGACAGTGACAGAAAATGGGATAATATCTTACAGCTGTTTCAGTCCAGAGGTGACATGCCTCATTCTATCTTTATCACTCCAGTAGAATGAAGTAATTAATAGATGAAATAGAGGTACATGGATGATTCTCTCGGCATGTTCAGAGATTTTATAAAGTTCATAAGGTTATGTTAAAAATATAAAAACCGTAAAAACCCACATATATATGCATACCTCTATTTCATCTATTAATTACTTCAGTCTACTGGAGTGATAAAGATAGAATGAGGCAATGTCACCTCTGGACTGAAACAGCTGTAAGAAATTATCCCATTTTCTGTCACTATATGTCATTTTTATAATTACTGATATGACATAATATGTCACATGTGTTTGTATATTGTTATTATTGTCCTTTTAGTAAACAAATAAACAAGTAAATTGACACAATACAATGTCTGCAAGTTGATGAATATCACCTATTTAATCCCCTCCATTTTCTTATTGCTATACATATATATATATATATATATATATATATATGAGAGAGAGAGAGAGGAAAGTGAGAGAATGGACCAGTTTTGCATATTAGTTTGATGATTTATTATTCTTCAAAATCTCTTATGTTGATCAAAGTAGTAAACATAAGGGTGTTCTTTCTTTTTTTTGTTGTTTTATGAGAGAGAAACAAACAAGCAGACAGACAGGTTAACTAGCAGGGATGGAGGTGTGGGAGATGAGGGGTTTAGTATATTTTTAACAGCTTGTTGTTGTTGTTATGTAAGATTTGTTATGTCCATGGTGGGGGTGGAGGTCTGCCAAAGCAATTAAAAACAGAAATATTTACAAATATTTTGATCAAAGAAGCGATAAATAAAGGTATGTTTAAAAAGAAAGAGAACATACATACATATAAAATCTTTTTTATCTGTATCTTCTTCCTATGTCCAACACACACACACACACACACACACACACACAAATAATGTAAACTCCTGTTTATTATAATTCTCATATATATATATATATATATATATGCATACACCGGGAAGTAAAAGAGAGTACCTTCAGGTATATTTTTGTGAGTTGTTATAGGTTGTGTGCGATTGTTGGTTGTTGATGTTGATGTTGAAGTGTATTCAGCCAAAAAATAAAGTAAAATGAAATTTAAAAAAATAAAAACGAAGAAACCTCATAACATCAATAGCAACAATATTAGAAGGCAGCAGCAGCAGCAACATGGACACAGTTTTATCTTGATCAAAGATGTGATAACACTACTACTACTACTACTACTACTACTGATAATAATAATAATAATAATAATAATAATAATAATAATAACAACAAAACTAATAATGACGATGAGGAAGACGTTGATTTCTGATTTAGGCTCAAGGCCAGCAGTTTTGAGGGAAGTGGGGGTTAAATTATAATATCAGCAGCCCTTGTACATGTCTGATACTTTATCAGCCACTAGAAAGATGAAGGGCAAAGTGGACCCCCAACAGAATTTGAACTCAGAATGGAAAGAAGCAAAATAATAACATTATCCACAACAATAACACCACCACCACCATCACCACCACCACCACCACCACCACCAAAGAGGTGTTACAAGATTGTTATAAAAAAATGTAGAAGAGACTCTTTGTCTTCTCACACTCCCCTCCCCCCCCTCTTTGCCATTAGCTACAAACACAACAAACAATAAAGTTAATATTTATGATGGCCCACCATTCACTGCCTCCCCTACCATGACCAACATGCCATTAAGAATTTCCTGAAATTTTTATTTCTATATAAAACATACGTATATGTATAGTATAGATGTATATATACTGTCTACATATATTCATACACACACACACACACACACACACACACACACACACACACACACACACACACACACACACACATGCTGTGTCTAATTTTATAGCATAAGCATTATACGCATAAGTGGTTGTATAATGTATGTTTTCATGTTCATGCATGTATATTCCTGAATAAATATACGCACAAGCATGCCTGTGTGGTAAAAAGTTTGCTTCCCAACCACATGGTTCTAGGTTCAATCCCACTGCATGGCACCTTGGGTCAGTCTCTTCTTCTCTTGCCTTGGCCTGACAAAATTATTTTACAAAATTCATTATTTTCAAAATTAGTTGAAACAATGGTAAGAAAAGGTTTAACCCTTTAGCATTTAAACCGGCCATATCCGGCCAAAAGTATTCTGCTTGTTTTATGTTCAAACTGGCCAAATCTGATCTCTCACACCAACCCTACAATATCATTTTAAAAATTAACAGTTACCTCATTGAAATCTCATAGCTACAAGATAATGCATGATTAGTTCAAAACAATGTGGATGAAAAAGCATTAATTTGGTAGAATAATGCAAACACTAAAGGGTTAAATAAGAAATAATACATATTGTAGAAGCTCTTAAAGAGAGTAGGATGGCATGATTGGAGTGTCTTGGATCATAGCTTTACTTGATCAGTGTTCGGCTGGAGGTGAATAAAATGATATAAGTTTGACCTTCTCTGTTCTTCTTCCTCCATTCGGTGACAACCAACTATCCCTCATAATTGACCGAGAAAAGGGGAAAAGATTGAAGAATGTAGTCCTACTTCCAGTAAGCATGGGAAAAGAAAAGAATGATGTGGTGGCCCCCAGTTGGAATGTCTTTCATCATAAGTCTGCTCAGTCCTCCCTTGATTCCCGATTTTTGTAATATATATTTTATTTTTTTGCTTTTATTCTCTTGGCTCTTGTTTACTAACACAAATGCACAGACATCTCCTAAGTTTTTAGGAATTCTTCTGATAATATTCCACTCTTGAGTTGCTCTCCTGATAGTCTTTGATTTGACAGCCTTCCCACCCACCCCGCCTCTTAATTGATTCCAGTTTCTATGGTCGTTGATTGAGAAGGTTTTTTCTGTCTCTTTGCTTCATCTCTTCTTAAATAATTCATAGGAAAAGCATCTCATTCCCAACTGATGCAATTCCTGTTGAAAGACAAAGTGGCAGATGGAAGGAAACTGAATTATGGAACAACTAAATTATGTTGTTTTTTTTTGTTTTTTTAACTCTTTTCATAAGAAACCCGCCTGAGACTGTCATAATTCTGTATTGCAGAAATGTTTCTCTGTTGTGTTTCTAAAACAACTCAGATAAATGATATACCAGTGACAGACAAAGTCAGTTTACAAACTCTTTCTACAGTCTTGATTTATTACCGTCGTCATCATCATTGTCAGCATCATCATCATCATTGTTATTACCGTGATCATAATCATCATCGTTGTTGTTTCTACCTCTGCCTTTCCCCACTGGATGAAACATTTTTAGCCAGTGTTGTATTATTGCTTGTTACTTTTCTGGGCACCAAACCCTTTAAGTTTGTCTCACAACACTCAGATGTACATTTTCTAAAAAAAAAAGCAGGATGCTCGCAGGATTATTTCATTAGAAACCTGGTCATGGAAGGATTACACTTTGTTATTTCATTTATGGAAATTAGAAAAGGAATATTCCTCCTAACAAACAAACCAACACCAGTAGTTGAGTGGTGAGAGACAAATACAAAGACACACATATGCACATGCATACGCACATTCATGTGACTATCACAGTAAGTTCCTCATTCGGAATTGGCTATCAGTCAACATAGTTATCAATTACCATGTAGTGTAAAGTATTCACCGAAATGAAAATTTAGAAAATCCGAGTAATAAATTTATCATTTATTCTTATTTTATCTCTTCTTGTTATTTTGCTTAAATTAAGGATTGTTATTCCTTCATTTCTATTAAGTACTTTACCTTAATTGATCTGAGTGCATTTACATGTAAAATTTTTCTGTAAAGATTTACACTACAGCATGTCTTTGCTCTGTTATTTTCCTTTTACTGCCTAAATTACTGTGATTTTGTCCAATTTTGGCTGTTTTTTTTTTTTCATGAGCTTTCCATGATACTTCAATGATCTGATGAGCTTCATTTGCATTAATTTGTGAATATATATATCTGTCTGTCCACCTGACCATCCACCCATTCATTGCTTAGGCATGGCTGTGTAGTTAAGTTCTTTTCACAAACCAAATGGTTTTAGGTTCAGTCCCACAGAGTGGCTCCTTGGGCAAGTGTCTTCTCTAGTCTTGGACCAACCAATGCCTTATGAGTGAAGTTGACAGACAGTAACTAGAAAGCAACCAGAGGATAGAGTAGAAGTCCCTTGATCAAGGTGCCATGCAGTGGGACTGAACCTGATTCTAGAGGGTTATGTGAACCATTTTAACCACACAGACTGATAAGGTATGAAAGGTAGCAAACCCCTCTCATGGTTAACAAGTAAACATTTCTATGAGAGAGGGAAATTCTTTACAGCAGACCAATAAGTTCTGACAATTTCAATAGTCTGGAATCAATAAATATTGTCAAAGAATCAGACTTCTGTGATCTTCATGAAAAGAAAGGTACAAAGATAAAAAAAAAAGAGGAAAAAAAAAAGGAGAAAACAAGGGGAGAAAACTGCGTTTTTGATTGACTGTTGTTTTTGTTGTTGTTGGCACTGGTGTTGGTGGTCATGTGTTGTTGTTGTTACAGTTACTGTTTTTCTGCTTCAATATCTTTATTTCTGTCGAACAATCAATAACTCTTCAACAGGAAATGTTGAAAGTTGGAATCCAATTTTCTCTCTTTGAAATGAAGATTTTGTGTGTTTGTATGTGTGTATGTATGTTTATCTAGGTTTTATGTGTGAGTGTTTTTGCTGGATTGTTTGTGTGTGTGACTGTGTATATAAATAATACATAAATATATGCATTTATACATACATTTATGTGCATACCTACATATATATGTATATATACATGCATATATGGGTACAGGACATAAAAAAACGTGAACAAAATGAGGTGTGTGTATATATATATATATATATATATATATATATGGGCCTCACCGAGGCGATGACTATTGACCGAGACCTTTGGAAATGTGCTGTGCGTGAGAAGACCCGGCAAGCCAAGTAAGATCGTTGCCAGTGCCCCTGGACTGGTTCTTGTGCGGGTGGCACATGAGATGCACCATTTTGAGCGTGGCCGTTGCCAGAACCGCCTGACTGGCTCCCGTAGGATTTTCGAGCGAGGTCGTTGCCAGTGCCCCTGGACTGGCTTGTGCGGGTGGCACATAAAAGACACCATTTCGAGCGTGGCCGTTTTCGTGCGGGTGACACGTAAAAGCACCCACTACACTCTCTGAGTGGTTGGCGTTAGGAAGGGCATCCAGCTGTAGAAACTCTGCCAAATTAGATTGGAGCCTGGTGTTGCCATCCGGTTTCACCAGTCCTCAGTCAAATCGTCCAACCCATGCTAGCATGGAAAGCGGACGTTAAACAATGATGATATATATATATGCATGTAAAAAAAACCCATAACCACATTTAGTGAAGGTAGTGCCCAAGCTAGGCTTCGGGTGTGATGCCATAACCCAAGTGAACAAAAACGCTAAAACCCTGCAAAACATACTAGATACTAGAGGACAAACATACTAGATTACCATAATCTAGTATGTTTGTCCTCAGTTTATGACATTAAGGTGTTCTTTGGCAGGAGATTGGACAGCTTTTCCAGCAGTTCAATAGTTACATGAACTGAATTACAGTTTTTTTTGTCTTTTTTGTAATTTAACATTCTGATATTTTTTGCATTACATGCTTCTTTCAACAATTCACATAACTTTATTCATTGAAATATATTAAAGCTTCCATTGTTGATTGTTTTGTAATAATGTTGATGTCATGCACAAAATGCCAGCTTCCAAATCCAGATTTCTGATTAGATAAAAATGATCAAACCTTAAACATCTTTAGTATTTTTTTAAAACTTCTCTGAAACAAGTGAATAACAACATCAGATTCAGTTTAAAAAATTACATCAACATACCAAATTTGAAAATTTTCACTTAATTTTAAAATTTCAAAAAGTGAAGCTAAACAGACATGATTTCCTTTGCATTTATATATATATATGTATATATATATATATATGTATATATGTGTGTGTGTGTGTGTGTGTGAATAAATGTATAGATACATATGTGTATATGTATGTACAAATATCTATGCTTGCACATGCATGTGTGTTTCCAATAACATACTGGTTTAAAAAGGATAATGTATATAACCTAGTGAATAACATAACACACACACACACACACACACAGTCATATACACATTTACACCTGTATGTGATAATTATGATTTCTTTTACTATTATTATCATCAATAATAATAATAAATGAATATACTAGAATCTCCCTCTCTCTCTCTCTATATATATATATATATGACAGGATTAGAACCTGACCAAAATGCCTTGTGGTATTTTGTTTCTGTCCCTTTATCTTCTTAGTTCTCATCCTTTAAAGTGAACTTTGCCTTTTATCGTTTTGAGGTCATTCAGTACAAGTCAATGGCATGGTTTGATATAAGCAACTCTCCTCTTGAAGGTGGAGATCCAACAAGGACACAGTCAAATGTCTATATCTGTCTGTCTGTCTGTCTCTGAATGTAGACACATGCACACATGCATGCATCCATCTAATAATTGAGATGGTAGATAGAGGCCATGTTGAAGCAAAACCTTCAAGAGTAGAGTTGGTTATGGATAAATGGTAAAGCCCAACCCATGCCAGCATGGAAAATGAATGTTAAGTGATGATCCCAGTGATGATGATGATAATGATATGTGTATATATATATATATATATATATAAAAATTCAAATTACAACAAACGTAAATAAACAAACAATGTTTTTTTTTTTCTTTTTTTTTTTAGAAGCGTTGAGATGTCTTAGAAAGTTAAAGTTGTCGTAATTTGAATTTAACATATGAGAGCGTCTCATAAAGCGAGATTTATATATCTTAATTTGCAGAGGAATTTGTAGTGGGTAGTTTAGCTTAATCGGTCAAAGCATCGTGACATGTAATCTCGGGGATGTGAGTTCAAGTCCACAGCTAGTCACCTACACTTTTCTCTGCAAAATAGGGGTAGTTTATCCTGTTCAGGCTATATTAGCATTATTCTGCGATTGAATATATATATATATATATATATATATATACGCACACACACACACATACATATCATCATTAAATGTCTGTTTTCCATGCTGGCATGGGTTGGACAGTTTTGACTGGAGCTGGCCATGAGTCACAGCAGGCTTTATTGCCTATTCTGGCATAGTTTCAATGACTTGATGTCTTTTCTATTACCAGTTACATTACGGAGCCTGCTGGGTGCTTTTTACATGGCACCAGCACCCACACAGTCATCAAGCCAGTAATATATTACTTGATTATTTAGCTTCCACTGTTATTCAGCTTTACATTTCTTAGAATTTGCTTTCTTACTTTCCATCTGCCTTTCCCTCTCTCTCTCTCTCTCTGTCTTCCTCTCATGCATCTAACACAAAAAGTAGGAACTTGATGTTGCAGTCATATGCAATTGTCATTATTACCTTTCTGTATTTGCAGCATTATGCAAGTCGCAGTGGACACTTGGAGATCTGTAAGTTGCTTGTAGAGCATGGTGCCAATGTTAACTGCACAACAGCTAGTGGCCTGGCCACTCCATTGCATCGAGCTGCTTACAGTGGACACAGCTCTGTTGTCAAGTTTCTCCTTGACAAAGGTGCTGACCCTTTTAAATGTGATGCTGATGGAAGGACTGCTTTGCATAAGGTAAATGAACAATGATTAATGGTTTCTTTTAATTGACTCTATAATTATAATTCTCTGCTTATTAGATAGAGATTAACACCATCTTAGCTATTAGTTTTTCATGCAGATGTCATCTCTGTGTAATATTTTCTCAAACATACATTCTGATATTCTGTGCCAACTAGGCTTTTACTCAATGACTCTATCAGCAAGACTTGGCAAATATTGAGGTAATTCTTTTCTACCTAGGTACAAGGCCTGAAATTTGGGAGGGTGGTGGGTGGGGTGGGTGGGGACAGTCGATTAGATCAACCCAGTATGCAACTGGTTCTTAATTTTTCAACCTCCGAAAGGATGAAAGGCAATGATCCATGGAGGCTGTGTATTATTTCAAAAATTTTTTTAAGGTCTTCCTTACTTCTGTTCCAGAATATAAAGCAGTCATCTAAGTATCTTTTCCAGTTTCCCACTGGGTATTAGTGGAAGTTTTGGCCAAAAGAAATCTGAGATAAGCAGTAGATTTTTTTCCATCATCATCGTTTAACGTCCGCTTTCCATGCTGGCATGGGTTGGATGGTTTGACTGAGGCCTGGTGAGCCAGAGGCTGCACCAGGCTCAGTCTGATCTTGCAAAGTTTCTACAGCTGGATGCCCTTCTTAACGCCAACCACTCTGAGAGTGTAGTGGGTGCTTTTACGTGCCACCGGCACTAGGGCCAGCCAGGCGAGATATGTTTGATGGCCTCCTTTCAGTTTCCTTCTACCAAATCCACTCACAAAGCCTTGGTTGACCCAGGGCTATTGTAGAAGGCAATTGCCTCAGGTGCTGTGCTGTGGAACTGAACCCAAAACCATGTGATTGTGATAAACTTTTCGACTGTACCAGTGTACCTGTGAATATCAAAGTCAATGTTGTGTTCTTTTAAAGTTTCAGATTTTTTTCTAATAAAGCTGTTGCATTGTTGAGAATGGCCAAAGGACAAACAATGATTAATGAAGCATTGTCTCCATTTTTCTTCTGTCAGCCAGCCACATGTTGTTGCTTTCTGCTATTTGGTCAAGTTCGGCAGCTGACTTGGCTTCTGTATATATACGTTACTACAGCATTTACAGGATTGATAGTGTGGATGTGCATTAATGTTTCTACAGGTCCACCTTGTCTCATGTGTTATAATGTCTTTCGTGGCAGAGGAGGTGGTCATGGTGGGTATGCTTGGAACTTTTATGCAGTTTTTGTTGAAGAATTTCCCTTAGTGATGGTGAGTTAGGAAATGTGAATGTATTTGGTCTGAGAAATGCTTTATGATATCAATGCTAACCTGAAAGCCTTTTGTTACAAACCCATCTGAGATCAACCTTCCTTTTAGGATAAACTTCCAGTTTCAAAATGGTCCAAATTAAAATCTTTCATCAAGATTTCATGTTAAGAAATGTTTTAAATACCAGCTTAATATCAAGAAAGTTATCTTCATTATTGTCACAATGCAAATTTGGTGGCCCTTCTTCTGATGCTACTAATTATCAAGATTATGTATAGATAACATGGTTGGGCCATGACACTACTCAATCACACAGCCATCCTTGTTAATATCAATATTCTGTTCCTTTTAGTGTCAGATGTAGCTTGATATGGTTTTCTTCTTCTTCTTCTTCTTCTTCTTCTTCTCCTTCTCCTTCTTCTCCTCCTTCTCCTCCTCCTCCTCCTCCTCCTTCTTCTTCTTCTTCTCAGCATGCCTGACTTACAAAGTGTTCTTTTATTCTTTTCAGTCATTTTGACTGTGGCCATACTGAAGCAATGCCTTGAGGGGTTTTAGTTGATCAAATCGACCCCAGAACTTATTTTTTAAGCTTAATACTTATTCTATGAGTCTCTTTTGCTGATCTGTTAAATCATGGGGACATAAACACACCAACACTGGTTGTCAAGCAGTGATGGAGAACAAATATATATATATATATATATATAACGGGCTTCTTTCAGTTTCCATCTACCAAGTCCACTCACAAGGCTTTGGTTGGCCTGAGGCTATTGTAGAAGACACTTACTGAAGGTGTCATGCAGTGGGACTGAACCTGGAACCATGTGGTTGGGAAGTAAGCTTCTTACCACACAGGATAGGCTTGTGCCTATGGTGAATATTGTGAACACATATGTTTCTTGTTTAATCTATGGTAATCTTTGGATATATTTGCATATAAGTTGAAAGCGACACCTGGGAAAGTCAGCAGGGATGATTGTCTTCAGGCTGAAAGTCTTGAATGTGCCAGGGAAGTGTCTTCTGAAATTATGTGATGTATATATACTGAGTGGTGGGATAAGAAACTGCTACTTCATCATCTTTCACTCTTCATGTTTAATGGAGGGAATATCTTACTGAGTTCCTCTAGATTGTACAAGCTGTCCAGGTTGCATACACCTACGTTAGCAAATTTATCTCAGACGTCATAGGATTTTCGAGCGAGATCGTTGCCAGTGCCCCTGGACTGGCTCTTGTGCGGGTGGCACATAAAATACACCATTTTGAGCGTGGCCGTTGCCAGTTCTGCCTGACTGGCCTTCGTGCGGGTGACACGTAAAAGTACCCACTACACTCTGAGTAGTTGGCGTTAGGAAGGGCATCCAGCTGTAGAAACTCTGCCAAATCAGATTGGAGCCTGGTGTAGCCATCTGGTTTCACCAGTCCTCCGTCAAATCGTCCAACCCATGCTAGCATGGAAAGTGTTCTTTAATTTGTTTCAGTGACACAACACTATACTGCACCCCCACTACTACTGCTACTCCTCATACTTCTTTTTTTATGTTTCAGGCTGCTGTGAAAAGTGATGCAGACATCATAAGCCTCCTCTTACACAGATATCCTCAACTGCACAACATCACAGACAACAATGGTTTTCGTGCTAAACACTGTTTACCAGAAGACAAATCAACACAACTCTTAGATTTATTCCCTTAACACTGGAAGTACCATTCTTTTATTTTTTTGTGACGTTTTTGTTTTCTATCCCCCTCCTCCTCCCCCAGTATTGGTAGCTCATGTCTGCAAATTCTTTGTTAACGAGAGAAAGAGAAGTATGGTCAAAATCACACAAGCTGGTGCTTGACAGAATCCAAAACAGCAACATCAAGAAGAAATATCACTGAATACCACAGAGTGAGGGGTTGTGGTGGTGGTGGTGGTAATGAGAGGAGAAGTGTTCATGGTTGGAACCCTGTTGATTTTAGTCCTTTTTGATTAGCTTAACCTGGAGCTCAACATTTGCCATCATCATCACACTACCAACAGTCCTAACATGACCACCACTAATTTTAACACCATTTCCACCACCACCACCACCACCACCACTACAACTCTTAACATCATTACTACAATCACCACCAATACCATTATCCACATCTCCACCAACACCACCCGTCCATCTGTCTTGCCAACCAGCAAAATTCCCCTCATATCAAAACCAGTAAAGGTGCCTCTGCTTGGTCATTTGACCAGCTAGAAATAGCAGCTGCTTTGCTACCTTAATAAAGGACATGTTGGATAGTGGGGGACTGAACTCCTGCACAGGGTAGAATAAAAAATGAGATGGTCACGAGTGGTAGGTCTCTGATCATAAACCTATTGATTGCACTAAACAACAACAACAGCAACAAATCTCCCTTAAAGGAACTTGGTAAAGTGATGGCTGGAACTTCTTTGATCGTATGTCTGATCAGGGCTGAGCTAAGGCTAAATAGCATTAAAGGGGTCAAATACAAGAACAAGGGCCTGAGATGGAGAGGTTTGTCAATGCCACTGAGATTTTATCGACCTCAGAAGGGTGAAAGGCAAACCATGGAAGAATTTGAACTCAGAATGTAAAGAGCCAATGACAAATGTTACAAAGCATTTCTTCCACTGTTTTAATGATTCTGCCAAATCCACATAACAACAACAACAAACAGAGTGAAACATTTTCTGTCAAAATAAGTTTTAAAAATGGACAAAAACTTTGAAATAAAATAAAATATAAATAAAACAAAAAATATTAAATTCTTTCTAAGAATCTTTTCGTATTGTTTTGTTGCTGTTTTTCCTTTTTATTGCTTTTATGTTTTTGGTTAGATAACGTTTTTTTTTTTTTTTTTTTTTTTTTTAAATTTTCATTCTATTTTTGAAGTCTTCTCATTTGTTCTCCTTTCTTTGTGTTTTGGTCTCTTTTGGGACTGAGAGAAGTTTGGGAGCTTTCGTCTGTTTTGATCACATCATCAGAACATCAAAGTAGCTTTTAGAGATTTTTACTTTTTGAAAACATTTTCATGTGTTGTATAATAATTTCTTTTATTTGCCACAAGAACACCAGCTGAGGGGGACACTACGAGGGCAGTTTACAATTTGTGTGGGGTTTACATAAAAGATGAGGTGAAAGAGAGAGAGAGGAAAGAAGGTAACATGAGATGAAAGTCTGCAAGATAATATGAGATCCCCTTAATGCTGCACTCCTTAATAAACAAAGAGGAGTCATAAATTAATGCAATTTGTTTTATCATCATCTTCATCATCATTTAGTATCCGCTTTCTATACTGGCATGGGCTAGGCAGCTTGACTGGAGCTGGTTAGCTGGAGAGCTACACTGGGTTCCAGTCTGAATTTGGCTTGGTTTCTATGGCTGGATGCCATGCCAAATGCCTGGTTAGCTGGTTGCCATTATTCCATTACTTGACTCTGAAGAGATAAGACAGGAAGTTGACCATAGAAGGATTTGAACTCAGAGCATCAAAAACTGGAAGAAATACCACCTCTGTCACTTGTGCCCTTTTAAGGAGAGGAGGAGGAGGAACAGTCAGTACTCCTGGCACCAGTACTTGATAGGTACTTTATTTTATTGACTCTGAATGGATGACAGATAAAATGGACAAAATTAAAATTAAAGAAATATTGCAAAGCATCTGCTCCAACAATTCTCCTTCTCATTCCTGCTTAATTTAATAATAATAATAATAATAAAATTTTGGCACAAGGCCAATAATTTCGGAGGTGGGGGTCAGTCGATTACATCAACCCCAGTGCTCAACTGGGACTCATTTTATAGACCCCTAAAGAATGAAAAGCAAAGTTGACCTCAGTGGAATTTGAACTTGAAACATAAAATCAGAAGAAATGCTGCTAAGCATTTTTCCCCACTGCAGTGACGATTCTGCTAGCTTGCTGTCATAATAATAATAATAATAATAATAATATAGTAAGCAGTTTAGTGTGATATATGTTGTGGGTTCTTCAATATTTAGTGTTTCTCTCCATTTGAAGTTGAAGCCTCAATGAAACTGCTTGTAATCTAATCAGAAGCATGAAAACACAAACAATAAAAGCTGTGTTTTTTTTTTGTACTTCTTTTATTGGAATATTTATCTTTTTGACAACAAATATAGCAGATATGAAACAATTGATGGGGTCCCTTAGGCCCTAAACAAATATATTATTCTCTTTGGCTTCAAGGAAATTATTTACTCGTTTGAAATATTTCAAACTTAATGTTATGTTTGAAATATTTATTACACACTCACACAAATATACATTTTCTTTCATAAGTACATCTATATATATAAAAATGAGAATGTGTGTCTGTCTGTCTGTCTGTGTGAATCCCTAAAACTCGAGAACTACGCAACCAATTTCATTCAAATTTTACACATGCCTTACTTAAGGTTCCAGTTGTGTTTTAGTCAAAAAAAATTATTAACTTCTTGCAGAGTTCGAGCACACGGCAACATAATATCTCCTCCACTATTTAAGTATTACGTGTCAAAAGTGAAACAAAAACACTCATGTCAAATACTTTCACTTTAAAAATGAAACTATTCCACTAACTGAAACAATCACATTTCGATACTGTAGTGACAGATACTTTCACAGAGAGAGAAAGAGAGAAAGAGAGAGACAGAAAGAGAGAGAGAGATGTATATGTATACATATACATGTATATGTACACCATTTCGATACTGTAATGACAGATACTTTCAGAGAGAGAGAGAGAGATGTATATGTATACATATAGATGTACACGTATATGTATATATATATAGATCTATATGCATACATGTATATGTATACATATGTGTAGATGTATATATATAGATGTACATGTAATATGTACACATATATACATATATACATGCATACAAATATCTATACATATATACACCCATCACACACACATACACATGCACACAAACACACACATTAGTCATTTGTTTTCTTATCCAAAACTACGTCAAAAGTACTGAATGGATCTTTATGAAATTTGGAAATTATATTCTTTGCATAACGGCCATAACTCCCATGAAAATTCATATATTTTTGATGTTGATGAAATTTTAACCCGAACATAACAGATGAGCATTATTTAGAAAATGATGTCACACGTTATCGAGGCTACCATTCTTTCTGGATGTGCAAAAGGGGATGACGTCTTTATTCCAAGAATTCCTCTTACTCCATCAGGAGCAGACATTCCTTTTACATTCAGAAGACTACAATTCCCCCTTCGTGTGACTTTTGCCATGTCCATAAACAAATATCAGGGTCAAACACTGTCTGTAGCTGGTCTTCTCTTGGAAGAGCCCTGCTTCTCACATGGACAACTGTATGTTGGCTGCTCAAGAGTGGGCAGCAACAAAAAACCTATTTGTATATGCTCCACAAGGGAAACCAAGGAACATAGTTTACAATGAGGTGTTATAATCACAACAGCAAGAAAGTATGTACGTGATCACCTTTTACGAAACTTCATTGACTTTCATATATTTATATTGATATACATATATATATACGTGTGTTTGGGTGCGTGTGTGTATATACATCTCTATATATAAAGATGATGCGTAGTCTAGACGGCGTTTTTAGATTTCATTATTCTCTTTAACCCGGGCAACGCCGGGTATTTCTGCTAGTTATATATATATACACACACATAAATATTTATATATATATACATATATAGATGAAATTTATAAAAAAACAAAAGACGAAGACAAATATGTATGTGTGTGTATATATATATATATATATATATATATATATATATATATATATATGACTAGTGTATCTAGTCTCTCTCTCACCCACACTTACTCCCCTCCACCCACACCTACAACCCAATCCCCCACCATTACCTGCCCATCCTCTCCCTCTCAATCTCCTATCTGCCCCTACTCTGACTCAACTTTCCTGTCTATCCCCTCACATTTCCCCTGTCACCTCCTTTGGTCTCTTCCCTCCCCCAGTTTCCCATTCATCTACCCAACTTATTCCCACTCCCCTCCGCTCTTTCTCCCATCACACCACTGCTCTCTCTCTATTTGTACTCAACAACCAACTACACACACACACAAAAGACACACACCGCACAAGGAAGATGACAAGAAATTGGAAGTCTACAGAGATAGGATCATTCCTATGTACCTGGGAAATCACAGGTGATTCGCCAAATAATTTAATTACAGCTGCCTGAAGAGCAATGGTTTCTCCAGATCTATGGCACAAATAAAGTGGAAGAAGAATGAGTTCATCCGATCTTATGGCCGCACCTGGAGAAACTGGACATCATTTTCAAAAGTGGCGAAAAAAATGATGACACTGCTTTCTGTGAGAAACTTCACACAGAAAGCAGTGGCAAGATCAACGCCAAAGAAAAAAGAAAACTGAACAAGGAAGGAAACGAGAAAAGTGCGAACAGACACAGTCCTAACACGTCCCAAAGCAGCAATGTAGAAGTAGAAAAAGAAGACACCAGACGAAAGCCAATTGAAAATGGTTCTAAAATAAAAATTCAAATCAGACCCTCTCAGAGAAAAAGGTCAATCTGCAAGTTCCACAAAAGAGGCTGGCATGGAGAGAGTGGCACAAACTTCCATTTTGTGCAGCCAGTGCTGGAGCAAAATCCATCAGTCACTCAACGAAAGAAACAACTACACTTAGAAAAATCTATATCCCAGCAACACACCTGCAGAAAATGAGATGATTAAAATAAAACTGAAAGACGTCATGCGATCAGTGTGTTAGAATATCAGCCTTCCGCTGATCTGAAATTTAATGCATTCTACTGAATTCCTTCAAGAGTTTGAAATAGTTTCTTCAATTCAAATGATTGAAACAATGCAAACAGAAAGGAAGAAGGATTTCGATTTCAATGTGTTATATGTTGGTGGATACAAATATAAATCTGATTCTAAATGTCACTTTTGTTGAGATAAGCATGCTCTGTCTAAACATCCTATATTTACTAAAACTTTTATTGTGTAAAAAAGAATCACTTTCAGAGAGTAAATCAACAAAACACCAGAGGAAATTAAATATGAAGGTTCTTGGAATTGTTCTGGATATTGGTATTGAGAATGTGAAAATCAACAGTATTAACCTTTAAGATACGAAGCTAACACCGGAAGTCAGGTGACTGTAATACTTCAGGGTTTCTGGATTTATAAGACAAAATAAAAGAAAATAAAAGATAGACTAAATTAATTTCATGGGTAAGTTTGAGGTATTAATGAAAATGGATATAAAGATAGATGTGTTATCGTTGCTGAATGTAAAAATAAAAATACTGTGGTAAAGCTGTGATGTAAGTCCTTGTTATTGGGGAAATTAAGAGGATTTAAGGCTAACGTTTTAATCAAAGAAAATATCAGGTTTTGTTATTTTACCATATTAAATCAAAAGTTAAAATAACCAACAAAACTAATTAATGAAGGCTTTTAGATAAGGGTCTCCTGGGTGGGATTAAATAGTTGTATGGTGGAAGGATTTTCCAAAATATGTGGGTTCTTACATAGAAGCCTCCTCTTACATAGATATCCTCAACTGCACAACGTCATAGACAACAATGGTTTTCTTGCTAAACACTTTACCAGAAGACAAATCAATACAACTCTTGGATTTATTCCCTAAACGCTGGAAGTACCATTCTTTGCTTTTATTTTTTTGTGACGTTTTTGTTTTTTATCCTCCTCCTCCTCCCCCAGTATTGGTGGCTCATGTCTGCAAATTCTTTGTTAACGAGAGAAAGAGAAGTATGGTCAAAATCACACAAGCTGGTGCTTGACAGAATCCAAAACAGCAACATCAAGAAGAAATATCACTGAATACCACAGAGTGAGGGGTTGTGGTGGTGGTGGTGGTAATGAGAGGAGAAATGGTCATGGTTGGAACCCTGTTGATTTTAGTCCTTTTTGATTAGCTTAGGGGCTTAAATAAAGGAAGTCATCCCAAATTGTTATCCAGTTCCAAATATTGAATCGATTTTTTATTCTCGTTTTGTTAAATTGGATTTGAAGGAAGAATATCTTCATCAGACAGAAATGTGTACAAAATAAGAGAAGTTACAATGATTGGTAAACTAATGGATCCGTTAAGATAATAGAACCAAAACAGTCAGCGCTATTTTGCCAAGAGATCAATTGAGCAGGTAAAATGATAATATTATTTATCGAGTCAATGTATGTATTGATATTGAATATATTTGATTATGTTGGTTAAACAGTCTACTTGCCAAGGTGACGAGATGCAAAACTGGTTGACAATATCAAGGATTGTAATGAATTGAACTCAGTTTGTGTTCGAAACTGATGAATTAACTTTTAGGAAATAGTTTGACGAAGGAGATTATATCATCCAGTTATTGTTCAGTAGTAATAATTATGGTTGCAAAACAACCAAAGTTTAAGGATCTGTTAAAATCTTTTATTAAGGCAGAGGTATTGCAGAATGTTTAGAGAAATGGACAAAGCCTTGAGTTATTTGTTTACATTCTTAACGAAATCCTATCGAGATCAGCTTTGTCTTCCATCATTTCGGAGCTGATGGAATGTCACTCCAGGCCGATGGAATGGTTAGATCATTGGACACAACACTTAGCAGTATTTGTTCCAGATGCTAAATGGTGTCCTGGCTGGAGGTGCTCAGGTTGCAGTCTATCTGGATAATGTGCCTGTATTTAGCAAACAAAATGGTATCTTGTTAAAATCACTCAAAGAAAGTCAACAGGAAGCCAGCTTTGTATCACTCGATGAAAGTTCCATGAAGCTACCAAAGTTCGTTCGCAATTTGATGGCCCTGGAAGTATAGAATCTTTTATTGGACTTGTTAATCCTTAAACAGATCGTACTGCACTGCTTGAATCACTTGTCTACAATTTTCATGAGAATGCAACAAAAGGTTAATAAACTGTTGTTATTGTCAAAGTCAGTTGTCCAGAGTTGTGATGTTACAAAGAAAAACAAAACACAGTATTGCAGATCAAATGAAAAAATAAGACATTGGGGGGGGGGGGGGCGATGTATACCCTGCACACACATAAAATGTTTTGGCCAGTTATAATGTAGCTTACAATGCGTTGTTTCCTCATGCTTTTTAATTGAATTGAATTAAGTTTTGTAAGTGTTTGACTAAAAAAGGATTAGAAGCCTTAGAACGGTGAAATTAAGAAATCAACTCGTAAATAAATGAAACCCTCGAATCCATCACTGTACACACACACACAGAGTCTCATATCTATGTATGTATGTACGTACGTACCCACACGTTTTTACACGCATAGGTACACCATGATCTATATACAGGCAGACATGGGTCGATTCATGTGAAAAAGAAAGTGAACAAAACGAAATTCTTATGGAAAATATTGCATAGAGAAGTATTTTGAACGTCTTTCAATGATGGCAGGTGAATCAAACAAATTGTAGTTCGTTGGAGGAGATAAATAATATGACCGCTAGCTTATAAGGAAATTTGTAAAAATGAAAAACATTTTTTTTTTGTTTTAAGTATCACCATTTTAGATATTTATACTGCGGTGAGATTAAGAAATCAACTCGTAAATAAATGTAACCCTCAAATCCATCACTACACATACACACCCACACCACCCACACAGAGTTGCATATCTATGTATGTATTTATGTTTGAAGGTAACCAAACTAAATGTTTCATCATTTCGAGCCACCCACCCACCCAATGAGTATTTCTGCCAAACTTGGTGAAAATTCCGTTCAGCCGTTTTCCAGTAATTTTACAAATACAAGCAGACAAACAAAGACGAGTGATTACAATACACGGCTTTCGTTTGCGCGCGCAGGGTAACAAATAAGGACATAAGTATCGATAACAAGCAAAAATGTAGAATCAGTGCCACAGGCTTTAAATAATATTCCAGATTTTATTAAAGAAAATAAGTGATTTGGTAACTGATGCAAATCCCAATATTACCGATTGACATTACAGGAAGTTTTCGAATATCGAAAGCATTTAAACTGAGTCGCTTCTGTGAGATGTGACATCGTTGCCATAGTGTTGCAATACTGCAAGCGTTTTACATCATGTGACTGTCAACTTGGCAATCAAGACTCTTTAACATCCAGAGACGCTGGACAGTAAGTCCGATGAGACTAAAAGTAAAGGATCGTTTTTCATTTGTCGTTGTCTTGTTATTGAGATTAAAGCATTGAAGTATTTATTGGACTCACCATTAAACAACAATTTCTGTTAGACAAACTTCACTCTGTTTAATTACACAAATAATGACAGTTTAATTTTGCAATTATATTACTTCGCGAAGATCAAGCTACCAGTGAAAACAAAGCAGTGGTATCTCTCCTCAGTTGTGATGTCAATTAATTACTTAATTTGTTGGTAAACAAACAAAAAATAAGTAAATATATGATTAATTAGCTTGTCAAATTTCTTTCGGTACAGCTTGTGATCTTATTAATGAGGATCTATCTCTCTTACACCTTCCCCATGCTAACAAACATTCTTTGTTCTTTACGATGTATCGGAGTTTATTATTATATTTTATATATTTTAAGAGCAATCTTGTGTCGCTATCTCCTGGTAATTGAAGGGAGAAGCGAAGATAGAGAAAGTGGTGAGAGGGGTGGACTGAAAGGGAGAAAAAGTGTTAGCGGAGGGAGGTAGAAGAAATAGACTCCTATTATGTTATATGGTTAGATTGTTAAAGGAAAAAGAGGGAGGAACATTACGTGTTTAGCACAGATGTGGTATAGTTGATAATGGAGAGAGCGAAAGGGAACGTGGAAGTGGAAAATGCTATAACGATAAATACAGAGTGAAGAATAATTGTTAACAACTCCATGTAGAAGACATAAGAATGTAGTATTCAGAGACTCCATCGCAAATACGAAATGCTTCTGAAAAATATACAATTGCATCTGACAATTTCCAAAATAACCGTGGAATTTCCATGGGTGGCGCTTGTATGTTGTTAAGAGTTCATAAATTTTGTCATCCATCTACAACTTGATCACTGATATTCTTATTACATAGTATCGAAGATGCTGTGACAGTCATATAAAACACACACACACACACACACACTTTCACCGATAATAATTTCCAGTGAGTATTTTTATATTTTGCGTAACACAGCAGACGACGATCAAACGTCAACTAAGGGGTGAGTAAGCAGCAGAAGCAGAATTTCAATGAAAATCTACAAATTGCTTCTCTTTCCTAATTGTAATTAAGTTCGCTCTGTCTTTCTTTCATTGCAAACTCTCTCACTCTTTTTATAGCATTTTGTAATAATATTATATACCATTAAGTATTAACACATTTATTCCAGCATCTTAACGTCCATCCACTGGCATCACTAATGGAGTACGGGGCTCTCAGCAGCACCGAACGGCACTGTCAGAGTGGATGATTCCAAAATGGCTGTCTGTGAAATTTTCTTAATGTATCTTATATAAGAATAAGATTTAAAACACGTAGAAAGATATATTTTTTAATACTGACAGAACAGCATATATAGGAAAAAATTCGTTTTTTAAGAGCAGAAAAATTTAACTTCGAAGCCAATGCAATTTTGATGGAGTTCTTAAAACCTTTTACTTTGGATTCTTAGATTTCTTACCAAATGATTCCTTCCACATAAAACTATGTAAATGTGAAGACATACAGGTGAGCAAATAATATTTTAATGTGACTATGGAATTTTGCTAATCGTTTATGCAACTGCTTTAAGTAAGAGATTCAGGGAACAACAGGAATTGCACCTTATTAATTACATTAATACAGAAATCTCCAAAAGATTCTATTTCAGTGCAGACATAGTCATGCGGTTAAGAACTTTGCTTCAAAACTGCATTCTTATGAGTCAGTTACTCAGTGCAGAATTTCAGGCTAAAGTTTTCTGCAATAGCCCCAGGTCGACCAGTGGCTTGTGAGTGAATCTGCTAGACGGAAACTGTATGAAATCCCATCGCATATATATATATATGTGTGTGTGTGTGTGTGTGTGTGTGTGTGTGTGTGTGTGTGTGTGTGTGTGTGTGTGTGTGTGTGTGTGTGTGTGTGTGTGTGTGTGTGTGTGTGTGTGAGTGTGTGCATGCGTTTAGGTATGCTTGTACATGCGTATGAGGATCCATAAGTCAGAAAAAATAAGAACTGGTATTTTTGTCAATAGAGTGGATTCAGTCAAAGCATACAGTATTATAAATCCATTACAGCTGATTCCACCAGTCGGTTTTGTGCTGAATATTAGGTAACTGAGCGATTATGTAGTTACTGTGTTTGCCAGAGATGAAAGGTATGGCAAAAGATGGCAGGTGCTTTCTGTTACTGAAGGTGAGGAATGTCACATCCGGTTTGTGGATGCTGTGGAAAAGACAGGAGAAATTTTTGAAGAATATATCAAAAGTTACGTTCATTCCCTCAAAAATCCTGAGTGAGTTGTGGTGCAGTAAAAGTGTGTTGGGCTCATGTATGTGCAGGGAGTGGATTTGGGGAGGTTAACAGGTGTACAGGGTTGAAATGTGTGAAGGTGTTTTTGAACAGGTATATGACAGGCCCAAATCTGTTACCCCACCACCACCACCACCCATGTGTAGGTACAAATGCATATGTCTTTATGTGTGTAGGACTTGTTTAAAACTTTGCTAGGTTTTCAGGGTGTGATGGAAGTTTTACTACGGGTCCCACCTTGATTATAAAAGCTACAACCTCCACATCCTTTGAAAATTGCCTCCTGTGACGTTAGTTCGTCTTTTTCACTGGACACACCAACTGGATGTAACACTTCCTCACCCTCTGTAACAGAGAGCAATCATCATTATTTTAATACCAGACATCCCTGATGAGCACAGATATTAGATAACCATCCAGTTACCGACGATCCGGTGCAAAAACACACTGATAACATTGGCTGTGGTGGATTTATAATCAATAATGCTGTATACTTTGATTTATATATATATATATATATATTATATATATATAATTATTATAAAATCTGGTAATTAGTCATATATTAATTAATATCGCTTAATTATCAGGAGGCCAGCGCATCTAAGGAATCAAAGAGATTCAGAAATATTATCTGCAATCTCAGGGGATTAAGGTACATTTAAAAAAAATAACGTCGACCACTAACGTGGACAATTAATGCGCTAGAAATAGATCACATCTTGTGTCTATTAAGACCTAAATTGTTCTCAACATGAAATATAGCAGCATACCAAAAACGTGAGCGGGCAAGACATTTAAAATCACCTAAAAAAGCATTATTAAACAGGAACTAGTTTCGGATTTAACAAATTCTTACCATTTGTCTATTCCTCATCAGCCTGATTTGTAATTTAACCGCAATCATCAGAATCGTATACAGAGTTGCCCACCGCCATGAGTGCGCGTGCATATGGTTCTGCTAATTACAGCTTAATGGTAAAATTCAAAAGTCTTCGTTTTGGCGCGCTAATTCCAGGAATATATCCGCAGAAAATATTTACTGCGTCTTATATATTCAGTATGAGAACATGGGCAATGGGTAAAATATTATTATAAAATCTGGTAATTAGTCATATTTAATAATGCTTTTTTAGGTGATTTTAAATGTCTTGCCCGCTCACGTTTTTGGTATGCTGCTATATATATATATATATATATATAGATCAATAATAATAATATGACAACAAAAGAATGAATGAGACCTCGATATTATGTAAAATAGAGGAACTTATCTATAAATAAAATATGTGACAATTGGTTGTCATAATATTATGACAACCAACTAATTGTCACACACACACACACACACACATATATATATGTGGATATATATATAAATGTATGTATGTATGTATGTATAAGTGTGGCTGTATGTGTGTATGAGTTTATACGTATGGATCTCCTCACTGCTTGATAACCGGTGTTTGTTTGTTTACATCCCCATAATATACAGGTTTGGCAAATGTAACAACAGAATTAGTACCAAACTTTAAAATATAACATAACTATCAGGGCCCATTTGTTTGATTCATGAAGGTTGTACCCCAGCATGGCCACAGTCGAATGACTGAAACAAGTAAAAAAAGTCAGTAAGTCTGGTACGCTCTAAGTTCATGGGGTGACGGTGGGGTACTACGATGGGGAATCGTCACTGGGGTCCCCCCTTAAAATGAAGTATTTTGAAGGATTTCGTCTTTCATCTTAAATCGAAAACGTTTACATTACTTCGTTCACTAATATTCTATTCCTCACTATGTTTTAAACACAAAATGATAATGGCTGCTGTTTATTTTCGGTTTTCTAAAAGTAGCCAATATAAACTCCAGTAATTCCAGTCTTTCACGACGAAATTGTTTTGTGGGGGAAAAAGAGAAAGAAAGAAAGAAAGAAACCAACGCATTCTATTTGACAAGGGAAAACAATGAGGTATCTCGCTGCTGTCTTCGCTCCAGGTCTAACTTACTAAACAAAGAAATAAAAAAAAAAAAAAGAACCTACTATCTAAAGTGCTCCAGCTGTGTCCAATATCTTTTTCTTGTTTCATTTTCGGAGTTAAGCGTATCTAGGATTACAATCTCAAATGTCTCATGTTGTTTTTTGAAAGACTATAAGAAGCGACTGTTGTGATGTAGATTTTGTTTCATTATCTTTTGGTAGAGAGTCGATAGAGTTGTTTACAGTTAAGTGTTTCTAAATAATTTTTCGGGTCACGATTTGGTCCTTGATAAAGTCGAAATATTGAATAAATGTTTTTTTGTTTTGTTTTTTCCTCTTTCTCCTTTTTGTTGCTCATTCAAATATATTTTTAACCCTTTCCAATCTTTTCTAATTTGGGAACAAGGCCTGAAATTTCGGGCAAGAGGTAAATTGACTACATCGATGCCAGTGCTCAGCTGGTGCTTATTTCATCGACCTCGAAAAGATGAAAGGCAAAGTGGACCTCGGTGGATACAAATAAGTTTTTAATGTCACATATAATTATTGGTTGGAACCAGTTAGAAAGGGGGTGGGGGGAAGGAGCTAAGAAAGAAAATGGATATTCATTAGTAGTCTCTTGTTATTTCACAGTTTGGATCACGGGATGAGCTAGCAGAATTGTTAGCACGTTGGACAAAATGCTAAGTGGCGTTTCTTCCGGCTCTTTACTTTCTGAGCTTAAATCCTGCCAAAGACCAACTTTACTTTCCATCCTTTTATGAGCCAATAAAATGAAGTAGCACTCAAGTACTGGAGTCGACGTAATCGACTTGCCCCCCCCCCCCCGTCAAAACTGCTAGTCTCACCCCAAAATTGGACAATGAATGAATAAAATGCTTTGAAGTATTTCTTTAGGCTCTTTACAATCCGAGTTCAAATCCTGCCGAGGTCAACTTTGCCTTTCATCTTTTGAAGTTGATAAAATAAAGCACCAGTCTAATCTCTTCCTCTCAACATTTCTGGCTCTTTGGAACAAGATTTGAACTCAGAAGGCAAAGGGTCTATACTTAGCTACGACGTTTTACGTTCCAATTTCAAATCATGCCAAAGTCTAATCTACTTTATGTCTCCTCCTTTCGGCCGCAGAACTTCTCTCCTTCCCTGCCAACATATCTGACTCTATTTTACGGTTTATTGGTGATTGAGTAGATTTGGGTCGGACTAGTTGGTCCATTATCAAAAGCGCCCCAAACATGACCTTGTCTTTCTCTCAGGTATTTTGTGTCTAGGACTACATCATCCAATATGTTGTTCCCTTTTCAAGACGCTGGAAGGGCCACTTGAAGGGTTACTTGGTTGCTCTTTTTAACTCTGCGACCAACCAGATAGAGACTCCTTCAATGGCTCATACAGCCATGTTTTATATGAGACTGTCTCAAGAACAGATTTAGTTCCGGTTTAGAACCTTTGCGTTGAACTTTAAGTAGTTCTGAACATGTGACCAATCGGAGAGAAAGAGAGAGATTGTTATTTAAAGTAAGGATTTCAGATTTTGATATACGGGTGTATTCCATAAAGTTATTTTCATGCTCCACAAACACTTTGTAAATTTATCAATCCATTATTTTTTCACAATTTAAAGATTCAAAATAATGATAGACATTTGAAACCTGATCGCTAATTATATTCTTCTAGCTTTTAGCATTTTGTAAATTTAAAAACAGAAAATTTCTTTATTTTTCCGAAAAGGTAAAAAAATATTTGAATAGTTACGAAGATAATTTTTCCAAGATATATAATCTTAAGATATAAATAAAGTGGATCGACAAAGACAGAGCTTATGCAGTTACTTGGTTTACTTGAAATAGCAGCCAAATTTCCTTCAACCCACATTTTCGGGCCTATTTTATAATCTAGTCTTAGATATACGGTCAGAAAGACATTTGAACAAATTGTCCATAAGTACGCTTTCAAATTACAAGGTCTCAGGATCAATCCACCTATTTGACATCTTTAACAAATGTCTTTTACCTTTGCTGCAATTCGACCAAAACATTGGAAGTGAAATTTTGATAGAAAGAAACTATGTGGAAGCCTATCTGATGTTTGTAATTTAAGAGTCCAATTTTCTCACAGATTGCATCACTCTTTTTGAAGCTTTCATGTTAAAGGTAGATGTGCCTGTAAAATGCTCCTATCACATGGTAATTCAATAATTCGACCATTGATTGATACAGACGGAGATCTATTACTATCATAAGAAAGATCAGAATTGAGAGAATCGTTCCACCAGGAGTGTTAAGGCATTCAAAGACATTCGGTTACTTTTTACTCCAGGTATTTCAGATCTCTCTTGAAATACACAACTTTTGTTCCAATTCTGAAAATGATTTTTTAAACAATTTCAGTCAT
The DNA here is from genome assembly GCF_046866305.1 of Octopus bimaculoides. Classification (NCBI taxonomy): domain Eukaryota; kingdom Metazoa; phylum Mollusca; class Cephalopoda; order Octopoda; family Octopodidae; genus Octopus; species Octopus bimaculoides. The sequence goes on from NC_142946.1 coordinate 37,857,040, forward strand.
TTCTCTGCGGTCATAAAGCTCAACCCCACCACTTAGGT